>NC_064815.1:29477212-29725713 GCF_023721935.1 Panthera uncia | reverse complement strand
GGAATCTTACGTATTCTGCTCCTGAAAACCCTCCCCTCCAAAACCCCTCAATGTCCACCCTGACACAACAAAGTGAATACTTGCCAATCACTCTAAGCACAAGGTTTTATTTTATTAATGTTATTTATTTTGACAGAGAGAGCGAGAGAGAGAGAGAGAGCAGGTGGAAGAGGGGCAGAGGGAGACAGGGAGAGAGAGAATCCCAGGCAGGCTCTGTGCTAGAAGCCCCACCTAACCACAATGTTCTAAAAAACAATTTGATGATATATATTAAAATCAAAAGATTTATTTATAAATGTTAATCATCTTTGACTCAGGGGCACCTGGGTGACTCAGTCAGTTAAGTGTCTGACTTCGGCTCAGGTCATGACCTCGCGGTTCGTGGGTTTGAGCCTCGCGTTGGGCTCTGTGCTGACAGCTCAGAACCTGGAGCCTGTTTCGGATTCTGTGTCTCCCTCTCTCTCTCTCTCCCCTCCTCCCCCGCTTATGCTCTCTCTCTTTCAAAAATAAGTAAATGTTAAAAAAAAATAATAATCTTTGACTCAGTACATATACTTTTTGGAAGCGATCCTACAGAAAGTCCTAAATACAAAAACAAAACCATATACACTGATTACCTACCGTAAAGGGGAAAATGCACTTCACCAATGGAGAGAGCTGGTGGGCACCACCTTAAGCAACAGATCAAGCTAAGTGTCACTGACCCTGTGTTCCACCTGATGGGATGCAACATGAAATACACACTCCTGCCTAGAAAGCATTTTTGCCAAAAACATTTAACCTGAATCTGATCAGGTCTCTAGAACTAACTTCCAGTTCACATTAATATTAAGGAACAGAGAAAAATTAGTTGACACAAGTAGGAAAAAGACAAATTTAGACCAAGGGACATTCTAAAAGACTACTAAACTACTAAATGTCAACTTCATGAAAAAAAGGAAGGGCATTATTTTAGACTATGAGACTAAAAAGATATGACATTCAAATGCAATGTGTTAACTACAAGGTAGATTCTGCTTCAAGGAGGCAAAAGAGCTTTATAAAAGACACATTTGAAACAATGGGGAAATTTCAATATGGACTAGATTATATATTACATATTTACTATATATTCTATACTTATTACATATATTTATTATTACTTTTCCTTGGTGAGATAACAGAATTGTAGTTATGTTGGAGGTTGACATTCTATAAAAATGCATGTTCCAGGGGCGTCTAGGCAGCTCAGTCAGTTGAGTGTCTCTTGATTTCAGCTCAGGTCACGATCCCAGGGTCGTGGGATCAAGCTCTGCACTGAGTGTGGAACCTGCTTAGAATTCTTTCTCTCTGTCTGTCTGTCTCTCTCTCCCTCTGCTCCTCTCCCCTGCTCCTGCTCTCTAAAATTTAAAAAAAAAAAAAAAAAAAGAAAGAAAAATTAAAAAGAATAACATTTTTTTTTAAATGCATGTTCAAGTACTTAGGGGTGAAGCAACATAATGTCTCCAATTTATGTCTAATAATACAGAAAAATACAAGGGGCACCCAGGTGGCTCAGTCAGTTGGGCACTGACTTTGACCCTGGTCATGATCTCGCAGTTCATGGGTTCGAGCCCTGCATCGGGCTCTGTGCTGACAGCTCAGAGCCTGGAGCCTGCTTTGGATTCTCTGTCTCCCTCTCTCTCTGCCTATCCCCCCCCCCTCACACTCTGTCCTCTCCCTCTCTCTCTCAAAATAAATAAATAAACATTAAAAATTGTTAAAAAAAGAAAGAAAGAAAAATACACAAAGAACAGATTAAAATGTTAATTTTTAAATCTAGGTGGAAAGTATACAGGTAACTTTTCAGTATGTTTGGACACTTACATAAATGAAAAAAACTGAAACAAAAACTACTCAAGGATAAAACAACAAATCATACACACCTATCAGAATGGCTAAAATGAAACACAGTGATAACATTAAATGCTGGAAAGAATGCAGAGAAACCAGTCATTCCTCCATCACTGGTGAGAATGTAAAACGGTATATTTTACTCTGGTACATTACTCTGGAAAAGAGTATGGTGGTCCTTTTCAAAACCTAAAATGGACTTATCAACCCGACAATCACAGTGAAGAGGTATCATGCAGGAACTTGTAAATGGGAATGTTCAACGCAACCTTATAAGTTAATAGCTAAAACCCAGAAACTACAGAGATGTCCTTCAAAGGCTAAATGGTTAAGCAAAGCGTGGTCCACCCATACTGTGGAATACTATACAGCAGCAAAAAGGAAGGAACCCTAAATACATGCAACCATTTGCATGGATCTCAAGGAAACTGCACTGAGTGCAATCTCTAAAAGATATGATGTGATTCCATTTATGTAGCAATCATGAAATAACATACTAATAGAGATGGAGAACAGAGTAGCAGTGGCAGGTATGCAGGATGAGGCTGTGGCTTAAGGAGTAACACGAGGGAGTCTGTGGTGATGGACACAACATGCTGACTATAGTGGTGGTTATGCAGGCACACACATGCGACAGATTACACAGATCCACACAGACACACACACACACACACACACACACACACACACAACACCAATGAACACATATGTAACTGGTGAAATCTGAATCAGCTCTGCGGATTGTGCCAATGTCAACTGCTTGGTTTTGGCATTGGGCTGTGGTTGCCGAGGGATGCTGGCATGGGGGGAGGGGCTGGCAGTGGAGGGCAGGCTTAAGAGCGCATAGGCTTCCTGTAGGTTTCTTTGTAACCTCCTGTAAATCACAGTTATTTCAAAATAAATTTTAAAAAATACTAGTTTTACTGTGCATTTTATCATATTAAGACAGTCTCCTTCCACTTCTATTTTCTGAGTGCTTTTATTAGAATGGGTGTTGAATTCTGTGAAACACTTTTCAGTATCAAGAGAAATAACCATGTGGGGCATCTAGGTGGCTCAGCTGGTTAAGTGTCTGACTTCAGCTCAGGTCATGATCTCATGGTTCATGAGTTTGAGCCCTACATCAGGCTCTGTGCTGATAGCTCGGAGCCTGGAGCCTGGAGCCTGCTTCGGATTCTGTGTCTCCCTCTCTCTCTGCCCCTCCCCAACTCACGCTGTGTGTCTCTCCCTCTCAACTATAAATAAACATTTAAAAAAGAGAGAGAGAGGGGCCTGGGTGGCGCAGTCGGTTGAGCGTCCGACTTCAGCCAGGTCACGATCTCGCGGTCCGTGAGTTCGAGCCCCGCGTCAGGCTCTGGGCTGATGGCTCGGAGCCTGGAGCCTGTTTCCGATTCTGTGTCTCCCTCTCTCTCTGCCCCTCCCCCGTTCATGCTCTGTCTCTCTCTGTCCCAAAAATAAATAAAAAATGTTGAAAAAAAAAATTAAAAAAAAAAATAAAAATAAAAATAAAAAAGAGAGAGAGAGACAGGGAAATGACCATGCTATTGTTCTTTATATTTAATAATGCCGAATAAAATACTAATCAATTTCCTAACATTGAACCAACCTTGCATTTATGGAATACATTCCACTTGTTCATTTTCTTTGAACAAAAGGAAAAAAAACCAAGAAGAATTAACCAGTTACCTAAAACAGTGACTGCTCACAAGCTACTTCCCATAAATGCAGTAGAAATCTTTTAGCCATCAAATGAGTTTTATAAGAACCCTACATTATTGTAAATTAATTTTTGACAAAGTGCCAAAACAATTCAATGAGCAAAAAACAGTCTTCTCAAAAAAAGGATGCTGGGACAACTGGATACCCACATACTAAAAGTATGAAGTTGGAACCCTACCCTACGGCATGTGCGAAATTTAACTCAAAATGACCAGAGGCCTAACCTGTAAGAGCCAAAACTACAAAAACACTTAGAAGAATACGTAAGTGTAAATAAATCTTCATGACCTTGGATTAGGTGATGGATTCCTACATATGACACCAAAAAGCACAAGCAATAAAAGAAAAAAATCAACTTAAAATCAAAATGTAAAACTTTTGTATTTCAGAGAAAACTATCAAAAACACAAAAAGACAACCCACAGAATCGGAGAAATCATTGCAAATCGTATATCTGATAAGGGTCAAGTGTACAGAATATAGAAAGGATTCTTACAACACAAGAATGAAAGACAACTCAATTTAAAGATGAGCCTCTCAGGGCGCCTGGGTGGCTCAGTTAATTGGGCATCAGACTTCAGCTCAGGTCATGGTCCCGCTGCTTGTGAGTTTGGGCCCCGCATCGGGTTCTGTGCTGACAGCTTGCAGCTTGGAGCCTGGAGCCTGCTTTGGATTCTGTCTCCGTCTCTCTGCCCCTCCCCAACTCAAGCTCCGCCTCTCTGTCTCTCTCTCTCTAATACGAAAAAGAAAATTAAAAAAAAAAGATGAGCCTCCCCTCTAAATCTTCTTGTCCAAAGAAGATATACAAATGGCCAATAAGCACACACAAAGTTGCTCAACATCGTGAAGTCATCAGGGAAATGCAAATCAAACTGCAGTAAGGTATCGCTTCGTGCCTGTGACCAGGGCTATGATCAAAAAGACAGTAACAAGTGTAGGCGAGGATGTATGAAGGTGGAACCCTCACACGTTGCTGGTGGAAATGGAAAATGGTCAAGATACTCTGAAAACAGGCTGGCAGTTCCTCAAATGATTACAAACAGAGCTACCGTACGATCCCGCAATTCTACTCCTGGGTGGAACTCAAGAGACATGAAAACACAAAAACTTGTACACAGATGTTCAAAGCAGCATTATTCAAAAATAACCAAAAAGTGAAAACACTCAAATGTCCATAACTGATACATGAATAAAATGTGGTATGTCCACACAATGGAGTATTATTCAGCCATAAAAAGGAGTGAAATACTGATTCATGCAACAACATGGATGAACCATGGACACACCATGCTAAACAAAGAAGCCAGCCCAAAAGACAGACTGTGTGTTATGTGAAATGTCCAGAAAAGACAACTCCATAAAGACAGAAGGCAGATTAGTGGTTGCCAGGGGCCAGGGAAGAGGACAAAAAGGAATGACTGCTAATAGGTAAGAGTTTCTTTTTGGGGTGATGCAACGTTCTGAAATTAGATGGTGGTGGTCGTTACACAACTCTGAACCACTGCACTATATAGTTTAAAAGGATGAATTTTGGGGCACCTGGTGGCTCAGCTGATGGTGCGTCTGGCTCTTGATTTCCGCTCAGGTCACGATCTCACTGTTCATGAGATCAAGCCCCATGTTGGGCTCTGTGCTGACAGCACTGAGCCTGCTTGGGATTCTCTCTCTCCCTCTCTCTTTGCCCCTCCACTGCTTGTGCTCACTCTCTCTCTCTCTCTTAAAATAAATAAACATGAAAAATAAGATAAAATTAAAATAAAAAAATAAAATAAAACAAAACAAAATAATGAGTTTTAGGGGCACCTGGCTGGCTCCATTGGAAGAGCAAGCAACTCTTGATATCAGGGTTGTGAGTTCAAGCCCCACACTGGGCATAGAGATTACTTAAAAAAACAAACAAACAAAAAAAACCCCTTAAAACAAAAAGGATAAATTTTACAGTATATGTACTGTTATCAACTAAAAAAATTATATGTTCTTTTTTTTTTTAATTTTTTAAGTTTATTATTTTGAGAAAGAGACAGAGCAGGGGAGGAAGGGGGTGGGGGGGGAGAGGGAGAATTCCAAGCAGGCTCCACGACAGTGCAGAGCCTGATGCTGGACTTGAACTCACAAATTGTGAGATTATGACCTGAGTGGAAACCAAGAGTCAGACGCTTAACCAACTGAGCCACCTGGGCACCTCATGCTCATTTTTTAAAAAGGAATGGCTTCATCTCTTGACTGGGAAAATAAATATCTTTTTTCCAATGTTGAATCCTAAAGTCAGAAACATACATCCCACAACATAACTCCGTGAATATTAATTACCTGAATAAGAAAGACAATGTCAATAACCTGCAAGTGTCCAAGGTCATCAACGTAAGTCTCCAGATACAAGTCCGACACCACCACCAACTGGACCAGAAACACGGTGCTCACAACGGCCATGGTGGCAGCTGAGGCCGTCAACGTCAAGAGGTAGATGAGGAAGTACCTGGCGTTCCAGGCCCCGATACAGTTGTTCACCCAAACACAGTGATGGTCAAAACGGTGCACACACCTGTTACACACACCTGCACGGAAAAGGGAAAGTCACAGCCCCGAGTTAGTCCTTGAAGAAACAGGAGACCATGCACACCTCTGAAATTTTTACAAACTGACTCCTGGCAGTAGATGTTGGAGGAAATGGCAACTGCCATCACCAGGCTATTAGAAGTGCAGGGTCTAGTACGGTAGCCGCGAGCCACAGAGGGGTACTGAGCACTTAAAATGTGGCCATGAGGAAAACCTGAAAGAATACTGTTTATTTTGCTAAATTTAGAGTTGTTTTTCCATTTATGCAATGCTCCTTTAAGTTCAATGTCAGCAACGCTGAGATGACATAAGGGTTAGTGAATTTACTTAACTTGCACAGACTTAACTTTGAAACTGATGCTTTTTTTTTTTTAATGTTTATTTTATTTTTGAGACAGAGAGAGACAGAATGTGAGTGGAGGAGGGTCAGAGAGAGAGGGAGACACAGAATCCGAAGCAGGCTCCAGGCTCTGAGCTGTCAGCACAGAGCCCAACGTGGGGCTTGAACCCATGGACTGCGAGATCATGACCTGAGCTGAAGTCAGACACTTAACCAACTGAGCCATCCAGGTGCCCCAAACCAATGCCTTGAAGTCAAATTAATTCTTCTTATAGAGATGAATCATTACGTGACTATTAAAGGAAAATGATTATGTTATGGAAAAAACTTGTAAGAATTTCTAGAGTAACTTGGGTACGTGAATCTGCTCTTCCAACTGTGAATTTTATGAAATCTAAATAAAGCTCAAGAATTTCCTATGAAAATTTGTCTCAATTGAGATGTGCTGTAAATGGAAAATAAATACCAAATTTCAAAGACAGTATGAAAAGGAGAATATAAACTAACCCATGAATGATTTTTACAACTGACTACACGTTAAAATGGTGTTTTAGGGGCTCCTGGGTGGCTCAGTGAGTTGAGCGTCTGACTCCTGATTTCATCTCAGGTCATGATCTCACAGTTCGTGAGTTCAAGCTCCACAGTGGGCTCTGTGCTGCCAATGTGAAGCCTGCTTGGGATTCTCTCTCTCCCTCTCTGCTCCTCCCCCATTCACTCTCTTGCTCAAAATAAATAAACTTTAAAAAAAAAGCTCTTACATAAACCATGATATTTTAAATAGGTTACGTTAAATAAATACATTTACGTTAAATAAATTTAATGTTGCCTCATCTTACTTTTGTAATGTGGCTACTAGGAAATTTAAATCACACATGTAGCTCACATTATATTTTTTGGGCAGCACTAGTCTAGAATCTTGGCTACTCCCCAGAAGAGTAGGCTCTGCCAGCACTGAAATCTGCAAACACAGCATCCCACAGAAGTCCTGTTGGGCAACACGCCCCGCCGCGCAGCAAAGGATGGGCTGTTATGCCTGGGGCTGAGTTGCCCACTATGTAAGAATATCGAGACCTCACCTCCAGTCATCTGAAGGAGTCGCTATCTGGCCTCTACAAGCAGAGGCTGCCCATGCCTGGGAGACAAATGGCCTTGCTTTAGATTTCTGGAACCTTCCCTTACTGACAAAGCCCACGTCTGTTGTACAAAGGTAGAGAGGGAGCGACCAAAGCCAAACTTACGGCAGTGCTTGGATCGTGCTGGTTTCCTCACATTGCAAGTGAAGCACTTCATATTCTTTGGGAACATCACTTCATCGAATTCATAAACTTGAAGTAACGAGAACTCGTTTGCTTTTGTTATAGTGCCTGAAAAAAGGACAAATGTCAGTTTTGAGCAATACGGTAGACTGGACATTCACAAAATCTGTCCTGACAAAGTGCAACTAAAACTTATATATTTAATATTCTAAATAACTCACTTTAAATAAAGTTTTGGGGCACCTGAGTGGCTCAGTCGGTTAAACACCCGACTTTTGATTTCAGCTCAGGTCATGATCTCACAGTTCGTGGATTGTGGACAGTGGGATCGTGGATCCCACTGTGGAGCTCTGCATTGACAGGGTGGAGCCTGCTTGGGATTCTCTTTCTCCCTCTCTCTCTCTGCCCCTCCTCTGCTCGCTCTCTCTCACGATAAATAAACTTAAATTTTTTTAAAAATAAATGGCTTAATTGAGATACAACTCACAAGCCCAATTCGCCAATTTAAAGTGCACAATTCAACATATTTTAGTACATTCACAGAGTTATGCAACCATCACCACAACCAATTTTAGAATGTTTTTATCACTTCAAAAAGAAACCCGTTAGCAGCCACTCCACATTTCTCTCTAATCCCAGCCCCTGGCAATCACTAATCTACTTTCTGTCTCTATGCATTTGCCTTTTTTGGATATTTCATATGAATGGAATCATACAATTTTTGGTCTTTTGTATCTGGCTTCTTCTTTTTTTTTTTTTTTAAGTTATATTTTATTTATCTTGCAACAGAGAGTGCGTGCTCACACATATGCAGGGGAGGGGCAGAGACAGAGAGAGAGGGAGAGAGAGAATCCTAGGCAGGCTCCACACTGTCAGCACAGAGTGCCACACAGGGCTCGAACTCACGAACTGTGAGATCATGAGCTGAGCTGAAATCAAGAGTCAGACGCTTAACCGACTGAGCCACCCCGGCGCCCCTCTGGCTTCTTTCATTTAGCACAGTTTTTCAGGGTTCATCTATGTTCTAACACACGTCACTCCCTCATTCCTTCCTGTTGCTGAATACTGTCCCATCGAATAGGCACACCGCAGTTTACCTGTTCATCAGCTGTCGGACCCTTGGTGCTTCAAGGATAGAAAGGCTTAAAAGGAAAGGCATGGAGGGGCACTTGGGAGGCTCAGTTAGTTAAACATCCAATTTCAGCTCAGGTCATGATCTCCCAGTCCGTGAGTTCGAGCCCCGCCTTGGGCTCTGTGCTGACAGCTCAGAGGCTGGAGCCTGCTTTGGACTCTGTGTCTCCCTCTCTCTCTGCCCCTCCCCTGCTCATGCTCTGTCTCTGTCTCTCTCAAAAATAAATAAACATTGGGGCGCCTGGGTGGCTCAGTCGGTTAAGTGTCCCACTTCAGCTCAGGTCACGATCTCACGATCTCGCAGTCCTTGAGTTCGAGCCCCGCGTCAGGCTGTGGGCTGATGGCTCAGAGCCTGGAGCCTGCTTCCGATTCTGTGTCTCCCTCTCTCTCTGCTCCTCCCCCGCTCATGCTCTGTCTCTGTCTCTCTCAAAAATAACTAAACATTAAAAAAAAAAAGTAAAGACATGGAAAAAAGATACCAAGCAAATATCAATCCAAAAAAGTGTAATAATATTAACATCACACGAAAGAGAACTGAAAGCAAAGAGCGTTACTAGTGACAAAGAGGCTAATTATATTTTGAAAAAAGATTCAATGGAACGAGAATACCAATTCTTAACTTGAATGCATATAATACAAATATACACATAACCACGATATACGTATACACACACACTATAAGTAAATAAGTAAAGCAAAAATTGCAAGGAGAACTCTCAAATCTACCATCAGAATGAGATAACATGCCTCTCTTGATAATTGACCACACAAAAATATTAGTATGAATATAAAAGACTTGAACATAATTTAAAAACTTGATCTAATGGACTTATATGCTGTCTGTGCCTAAAAACAAGAAAACATACTCTTCCAAGCACACAGATCATTTACAAAAACAACACGCGACCGCCATAATGCAAATTATCAATGTTTAAAAGAAACTGTGTCATAAGGATCACAAACTCTCTATATAACACAATTATTAGTGAAGAGATCAAAAAATAAACTAAAAGAGTATATGGAAAATTTTAAGCAGTTCTGAATAACCCACAGGTCAAAGAAGAAATAACTTACAAAACAATCACAACCGAAAGATCATGAGACCACTACGTATCAACTCTTTTGCAGAGTCCTCAGAGGGATCACTGGTCTGTAGCATGGTAAGACCGACGGCTGCCGCTCTCTGTAGTGAGAGCCTCGACTTACCAGGGTTGCTTACGCAGCTGAGCGTGAAAAACACCAGGTTTATAACCAGCAGCAGGTAGGGCAGGAGAAGGTAATGCAGGGAGAACCCCAGCTCCTGACAGTAGCCAAATACTTCCCAGGTGTATTCAGCATAGACCAGCCCTTGCAAGAGGAGGTGCAGCATAATGAAGGTGTGGTTTCTGAAAGGAAGTAGACACGTGGCTAGTTTTACAGGGCCCTGTCCATGAAGAAACCATGTGATACTAAAGTTAACCCGGGGCCAACCGCTTCCTTTGGGCTTGGGATAACAGCAAGAATTACATAATGCGACACAGTTCTCACAGTGCCTAGCAATAGCAAGCATTCAGTATTTGTTATCTATTATGATTATCATCTTTGCTGGGAAGTGAGGTATCAGGATAGATTTCTTTTTACAGAAATGCATGTCAATATATCCCCACTCTTTAAATATTTCTGTCAAAACTCCAGAAATAAAAGGCAGGTTATTTATGAGCAGAGGTCCTGAACCAGGACTCTTGATCCTTCCAGCCTCCTTCCCCATACCACACCTGGAAACCAACAAGAAACTTCCTGAAGCTACAGGACAGCAACAGTTAGCAGTCAAAACAGAAGAGAAGATAGTATGTAATCTGTGAAATATAAATACCGTGTGTGGAAGAGGTAATGAAGCACTTTTCGCATAGCTCTCTGAAGGCATTCTGGAATTATATGGGAAATTACCTAAAATAAAAGAGAAGGATTCAGTTTCATTTCTCATCCCCCCCACTCCCAAACAAATTAGATGCTTCCCGGTCAGCCGTCAATACTAGTGATCTTGTGTTTCTGCACACGGGTAGAGAAGAGATTTAAGAGAGAATAAAAAGGAGGGCTTCACTCAGCTGGTCTGCCTTTGATGCCAGCTCCTCCTTTTTCACCCTAGCACCAAAGAAAGCACTATGTCGGGGTCTTCAGGCAAAGGGAGGTGAGCAGAGGGACTGGATTAGGTAATGCCAACGTGAATTCCACTCCTTTCCCTGCCTTGGGTTCAATCTCAGATTCCAGAGTCCACACCTGCAGTCACTGGGCATTAGCCCAGGTCCCTCCCAAGTGAACCCCCTTGCCAAAGGCCACTGACCCCAACTTTGCTCACTTGGATTCCTGAAGGAGTGTGGGCAGCTGATGCTCAGCTCTGTCCTCATACAGCCCCCAGTTCCACTCATCAGGCCCCTCCAGGCAGACATTGCTCACATCCACGCCCAATCACAGGCATCAAATCCAGAGAAAAATAGCCAACCTCAAGAATGTGATCTTCTCTCAAAGCAACATCACAAGGTTACTTCAAAAGTAACAAAAAACAAAACCCACAAAAAAACAAAAACAAAAAACAGAGACTTTCGGATATACCATAACTGCCATAAATGAAAGACGTGAACAAATGAATAAAAATGACATCTGTGTTTTGTTCCATTAGGGAACCGGTGAGCCTTTTAGATGTGGTAGTCACAATCCAGTGGTCTCCAAGCATCGTGGTTACCTGGGCTCCTCCTCTGACCAGGCCTCTCAGGTAATGGGTTTTTGAGCAGATGCATATCGTAACAACACCAATCAGCACCAGAGCCAGGTAGAACAAGAAGAGAACCAGGAAGTCCATCCTGGGGCTACAAAGAAACAGAAAAAGTGTGACTACAACTGCGGGATAAAATCTATGGTGCACATTCTCAGACACCAACTCCCTAAACAGAATTCATCAGCCCTTGAGCACACACTGCCTCGCACTAGGGCCTCCCAGATGGTCCTAAGTTCTTCTGCTTAGGGAGTTTTCTAATCAAACCACTGTGATGTTTTTAGGGCACCTCCCGCCTGCAAATTCCAAAATAAAACGGGGGGAGATATGCCAAGTGCATACACCTTCCCTCCCACCAGCAACAAATCATCTTTGTACTTACTTAAACACTCACATAGACATTGATACAGAACGTACCCAAAATAATCTGCTGACAACGTTACCGGAACAAGCAAACCCCAGAGGCAGTCAGGGACCCACTCCCACAGCAATCAGGGATCACCCACAGGGGCCAGAGTCAACACACAGGTCTGTATTAACTGGAAATGGTTACTTTGGGTCTTAGCAAGTATGATTTGGAGCTGGACTTCCAACTGAGATAAGCAAACTACAAACTATTCACGAGGTAAGACAGAGGAAACAAAGAGCAGCAATTCTCACGTGATTCAGGGTCCCCAGCCTACATATTTCTGGTTTGGATAATTTTCAATCGGCAGCTCGGGCATTCCTCCTCCCAACATTCACGGAGAATCCAAACGGCATCCCGTCCTGTGCAGCGGCGTGCGCCCGGTGCAACAGGTGGCACCCAGAGCTGCCGGGGGCATGGTTCTAGAAGGCTGGACCTGGCTGCAGAGACATCGATAAAAGACTCACATAATAAAACAGGGTGGGAGTCAGGAGCGGCAGAAATTGTGGAAAATAATTTGAAAGTCGGGGATATTGTGTTACCTACCGCAGGGTGAAAGGGGTTATACGACTCCAGAAGGAAAAGCTTAATTGGGAAGAATAAGGCAGGAGCCTTGGATCCCCGTTCCTATCCCTAATCCCTGAGGTGCCCACGCTGCCCACCGAACAGAAAGGCTTTCCCAGGCTACGGTCCCGGCGGGTGGACGAGGCCAGGGCTTTCCCCGGGGGCCGGAACCCTGGGTGGGGGGCGGGGTGCAGAAGGCTCGGCGGGCATACGGTGGGTGCCTGAGCACCCGGCGGGGTGGAAAGGCGGATCAGCCTGGGTGTCAAAAAAACCCGGAGAGGCGGCCTTACCGCCTGGCCCGGCCAACCGCCAGCCGTACCAAGCCGGCGCCGTCAGGGCGCCTCTCTACACTACACTTCCGTCGGACCTGTGACGTTAGCACGCGGCGCTCGCCGCCAGGCCGACTTCCGGCGGAAGTCCGTGCGGACGGCAGCTGGAGGCGGGGCCTGCCGCTCGCGAAAGAGCTGTCCTGGGTGTCCCTAGCTGCGCGCCTGGGCTCCTCCAGAAGGTGGTCGTGTCTTGGGGCCGGAAGGTCGAACTTTGGGACGCTGTTGCCAGAAATCTTCCTAAACGACGGTCCTAAGCTAGCGCGGGCGAGGACGCCGGTGCTGTGAAGCGGCCCGAGCCGCCTGGCGACTTCGGTAGAACCTAGCCAAGCACGGGCTCCGGCTGGCCCGTGGCAGGCACCCTTAGGGGCTCCTGTACGGAGTCTTCGTGAAGGGCAGGATTTGCTTTTTTGCTTTCTGCCAGCCACGCCGTTGGGCTCTGTCCGAACCGTTCCAGTGTCTTTGCGCCTGCTGTCTCAGAACAGCTCTGAACATGCTGCCCCTGGGAACAATGACAATTGCTTGACTCCAAACCTGGAGGATAAGAACTAAGGCTGTTTAATGACAGTTGAACCTGGGGTGAGAAGAGCTGCTTCCAAACATAGCATGGAGAAGTCTCCCGTGGAGCGTTCCTTTGCTCCGAACGCCTCTGAATCCGCTGGAACCAGTCTATTCTTGATGCCTCTGAAAAATCAGTCAGGCCTGTCTTCCCTTTGAAGGGAAATGTCTGATCTCCAAACACTGGCTTTAAAGCTCTTCTCTTTTTCTGTCTTTGCTACCTACCCCAGCTTCTTGATTCCTTTTCTTCTTCCTTTTTAAAAAACTTACAAGCTGGGCACCTTCTGGTACATGATGTGCAAGGCCATCATGAACTTGTGGACACGGTATTGAAAAACAAATTCCCCAAATCAGAAGATGTGATGCACCCCCCCCCCCGCCTCGGGGGCGGGGGGACTGTATATTATGGATGGAACGTCATCACTTATCCAGAGTGGGCTGGATTGCATCAGTGTCTCCAGCTGACTCACCTTGCTGCTTAATTCTGAGCTTGTGGTTAAGTATTTTGAGTTAATTTTTCTTTTTTTTTTTTTGCTCATAAATGCAAGTTTACTTTTATCCCCATTCATTTTTCTCCAGATGACACTTAACTTTTAAATCTTGATCACCTATGTATTTTGCGTTGTCTTTAATTTAAAAAAATTTTTTCACAATTAATACTGTGTTCTTGTAAAAGAAACTATACAAAACAAAAACAAAACCCTTCCTTGAACATCACCCTGAAATCCCAATCCCTTGAAAAAATTAACCACTTATTTAGTATATCCTCCCCAAATTCTTTTGTACATTTATTCATAGGGGTACCTGGGTACAGCCAATTGACCTGGCTCAGTCAATTAAACGACGCTTGGTAGCTCAGGTCTTGATCTCAGGGTTGTGAGTTCAAGCCCCATGTTGGGCTCCATGCTGGGCATGAAGCCTACTTAAAAAATAATAATCTTATACATTTATTCATAAGTATTCAACACATATATATTGAGCACCCAATATATGCCAGGCACTTTTCTAGGCACTGGGAATATAGCAATAAAACAGAAATTTTCCTGTATTTTATAGTTTACATCCTAGTGTATATACACAAATATATAATTTGTTGTTTACAGAAATGGCATCATACATAATGGTACTCTATCTTCCTTTTTGGTTTTTTTTTTTTTTCCGTCTTGGTGATCTTTCCACATAAATATCTATTATATTGATTTACCTCATTATATGCATTTCATTACATAGCTGAGCTATAACTCGTTTTCCAGGGTCCCAAATTCCAGTGCCTACAGGGACTATGCAAGTAATGAGTGACAAAGTAGAGCAAGTTTATTTTTTTCTAAGCAGAAATAGCTGTTTATGCAGACCAAAAGGATTGACAACTTGAATTACAGTGTTTCAAGAGTACTTGAAAATCTGGGTTTTTAGAACATAAATCTGATTTTTTAAATAAATTAATAATTTATTCTTGAGAGAGAGAGAGCATGCATGCACAAGCAGGGTAGGGAGAGAGAGAGAGAGAGAGAGAGAGAGAGAGAGAGAGAGAGAGAGAAAGAAAGAAATACCGAATCCGAAGCAAGCTCCAGGCTCTGAGCTGTCAGCACAGAGTCCCATGCGGGGCTTGAACTCTCAGACTGAAATCGTGACCTGAGCTGAAGTCAGACACCTAATCAACTGAGCCACTCAGGTGCCCCCATAAATCTGATTTTTTTAGTGTTGGCAACTAACCTAGGCTTTTAAAACACCATTCAGGCTAAGCAGAACATACCTGCAGGACAAATTTAGCCCAAGGGCCACTAGTTTGCAATATACTGTTCTATTACTAAACATGGAGATTCATGTCAGTTTTTGCTATTACAAACAATGCTACAGTGGAAATACCTGTGTGAGCTTCATTGCACGCAACTAGGTGTGTTTTTCTAGGGCAGCTATGTGAAGTAGAATTTCTGGGCCAAAGAATATAGAAGCATTTTAATTTTAATAGATGCTGTTAAATTGCTTTTCCACCACAAATGTCTGAATCTGTCTCTCCAAACCCTTGCCAGCATTTAATAGATCATTTCCTTTAATATTTACCATTCTTTTTTTTTTTTTTTAATTTTTTTTTTCAACGTTTTTTATTTATTTTTGGGACAGAGAGAGAGAGAGCATGAACGGGGGAGGGGCAGAGAGAGAGGGAGACACAGAATCGGAAACAGGCTCCAGGCTCCGAGCCATCAGCCCAGAGCCTGACGCGGGGCTCGAACTCACGGACCGCGAGATCGTGACCTGGCTGAAGTCGGACGCTTAACCGACTGCGCCACCCAGGCGCCCCTAATATTTACCATTCTAATGGATAAAATGACATTTCATTTATTTGCTCAACAAACATTTATAAAGTGATTCCTGGGTTCCAGTTACTGTTGTAAGCACTTAAAAATTTTTTAAATATCATTTAATCTTTATAGTAGCTCAATGAGATAATAATAATAATATTATTATTAAACTATAGATGAAGAAACAGGCACAGAGAAGTTAAATTTCCTAGGGACATAGAGCTAGAAAGCATTAGAGATTCAAACTCAGACCTTTGGACTCGTGAGTCAGTATTCTCAATTACTGTGCTGTGCTATCTTGATCACCACTAGCCAGTTTCTAGTGATGAATGTCTTATGTGCTTATTAGCCAATTACATTTCCTCTGTTGTGAGTTGTTTACAGTTATCCATTTTTATTTGAGTTGTTTACCATTTTCCTGTTGCTTTGCAGTACTTATTTACATATATTATGTATTTGTTAAGGTACGGACTAGCTGCTTCTCTTGGTTTAACCCCCTCTGCCCTCAAAAAGCAAACCCCAAAACAAGGATTTGGTAAAGGCAGCTTGTTTTTGTTTCTTTTTTTTTTTTTAAGTTTATTTATTTATTTTGAGAGAGAGAGAGCACAAGCAAGGGAGGGGCAGAAAGAAGGAGAGAGAATCCCAAGCAGGCTCTGCACCATCAGCACACAGCCCAGTGCGGGGCTCGAACTCGTGAACCTGTGAGATCATGACCTGAGATCAAGAGTCAGACGATTAACTGACCACGCCCCCCAGGTGCCCCCAAGTAGCTTGTTTTTGGAGATAATCCCAGGAAACATGGCGAGGGATTGGGAAAGTGAGAGAAGACTGGAAAGCCAAGAAAGCAGATGTTGATGAGTACAGGTGGGCACGCGGACCTCAGTCCCACCGGGGACCCTCTGAGAGGCTGCAAAGAATATGCCTCCGAATCGTTCCACTGAGGGACAGCGCAGCAGCGGTATTCACCCAGCCATTGCTGAGGCGGTACCTCCCTAGTCCTTCTGGCCTGCCCACACAGAGCCCAGCCCAGCCCCAAGGAGAGAACCCCCTGAAGCAGAGACTCCATCAGCATGTGCAGGAACCACTGCAGGTGACCTCTCCAGTGGGCTGCGGGGATATAGGCAGGACACCTACAATGTCTGCTTTGCTGTTAGGACCGAGAGATCCCCAAACACAATGGCTGCAATAGGAAAGAAGTCTATTTCTTTCACACACTATTGTCCTGAGGAAGGTGGCAGTCCACAGCAGTCGGCAGTTCTGTCCCAGGAGATCCACAAGATCACACAAAGACCCAGATTCTTCCTATCTTGTTCTCCACCACCAGGCAAAAATTCCCAAACTTTCTCTGTACAGGGCACCCTTAAGTGCCTTAGAGATTCTTTCACAGAGCTCCTAAGCCCAAAGAAATATCTAACAATCTCCACTCTTAAATAATGAGCTCCAAACAACTTCATAAATGTTTATGTCCTAACAACTTAGTGTCCGTTGCACAGTTTATCAAACTTTAAAATCAGATTGGGAACCACTGTTCTCGTTATTTGCTCCACATGGATATTCCAATAGCAATTGCTTCCTAAATCTGTCTTCTCAAAAACGCAATATCAGGAACTTAGTGACCTAATGTTGAAAATGTGAACTAGTTCAAGCTGTCATGTCATGCACGACACAGAAATAGCTTTGTTTCCTCAAAATGTTAAGATGCCCCACAGCACCCCTAGAAGCTTGTTCTGGCACCCCACGGCACTTTGTGCACAGTTTGGAGACACAGCACTAGGGTGGTGTCCTTACCCCCAGGTCACCACCTTCGAGCCCCTGAGAAAGGGAAAAGAAGGAAAGGAAAGGCCGTTTACCCTTAAGGATGGAACTTGTAGGGGGCGCCTGGGTGACTTCGTTGGTTGAGTGTCACAATGTCATAGTTCGTGAGTTCAATCCCCGTGTTGGGCTCTGCTTGGGATTCTCTCTCTCCCTCTCTCCTGCCCCTCCCCCCTTCTCTCTCAAAAGTAAATAAACAAACTTAAAAAAAGTTAAAAGCAAACAAAAAAGAATGGAACTTGTAAACTGCACTTAGCTCTTCCTGCTGAGATCCCATTGGCCAGAAGTTAGTCACATGGCCAAAGGGGAGCTGGGAAATGTATCTCTGGCTGTGCTGCCAGGTGTTCAGCTAGCACTTGATAGGTTATTACTAAAAGGAAGAAGTAGATATTCTCTATCGCATTCTGAATATTAACCCTTTATTTCTGACATAAACTCCAAATATTTTCTTCTATATATCACATATGTGTTCACTTGGTATTAACTTGGTTAATAGTGTTTTCGTCACACAGAGCTTTTAAATTCCAGAATACGTTTATCAGCCTTTCCTTTGTGACTTTAAAAAAAAAAAAATCGGGGCGCCTGGGTGGCGCAGTCGGTTAAGCGTCCGACTTCAGCCAGGTCACGATCTCGCGGTCCGTGAGTTCGAGCCCCGCGTCAGGCTCTGGGCCGATGGCTCGGAGCCTGGAGCCTGTTTCCGATTCTGTGTCTCCCTCTCTCTCTGCCCCTCCCCCGTTCATGCTCTGTCTCTCTCTGTCCCAAAAATAAAATTAAAAAAAAAAAATTTTTAAAAAAATAAAAAATAAAAAAAAAAAATCTTACTTAGGGGCGCCTGGGTGACTCAGTCGGTTAAGCATCCGACTTCAGCTCAGGTCATGATCTCACAGTTTGTGGGTTTGAGCCCCACATTAGGCTCTGTGCTGACAGCTAGCTCAGAGCCTGGAGCCAGCTTAGGATTCTGTGTCTCCCTCTCTCTCTGCCCCTCCCCTGCTCGCGCTGTCTCTCTCTCTCTCTCTCTCTCTCTCTCTCTCTCTCTCTCTGTCTCTCTCTCTGTCTCTCTCTGTCTCTCTCTCTCTCTCTCTCAAAAATAAATAAAACATAAAAGAAATTTTAAATCTTATTTAAAAGGTATTTTGGGGGCACCTGGGTGGCTCAGTTGGTTAAGCATCCAACTTCAGCTCAGGTCATAATCTCGAGGTTTGTAGGCTTGAGCCCCGTGCCAGACTCTCCTGACAGCTTGGAGTCTGGAGCCTGCTTCAGATTCTGTGTCTCCCTCTCTCTCTCTGCCCCTCCCCTCTCGTGATCTGTCTGTCTGTCTCTCTCAAAAGTAAATAAACATTAAAAACAATTTTAAGGTATTCTTTACTCCAAAATTACACACACACACACACACACACACACACACACACACACACAAATACACACACAAATATATTCTCCAGTATTTTCTTCTAGTTGATTCATACTTTGATCTGTAATTCATCTGGAATTTCTTCCTGTGATGGCTGAGATAATTTCAGAAGGGAAGGAAGACACTTAAAGTGTGTAGCCAAGGAACTAGGTATTTATCAAATTCTCAGCTGCCTTCCAATTCACATCTGTGATTTTCATGACACTCTTCTGCACAGACATTATACAATGGACACTGAGATTCCCTACTCCCCAGGTAAGCCACACACCTCCCTATGTGCTCTTTGGGTCGGATTGAACTGCCTCAGCTCAGGGGGTGGGGGACTTCATTGGTATCAGTCAGTCAAGGCAATCCTATACTCCTTATCACAGTAATTTTTCAAAACAAAAGCCAGCCTCTGGAATACCAGAGACCCAATCAGAATGAAGCTAGGATCCCCTTGCCATGGTGCCTCTTCTCCCCAAGATTGAATAAAGATATTAAAGAAGAAGCCTGTAGCTTCACTTCCTTTACCTTGGGACTATGAAGAAAATCAGTCCAAGAAAGAAGTCTACACACTGGGGAGGGCAGACCTGAGAGAGGCACAGAGAAATGAAGTCTGAGCCCTGAGCAAACCGTACCTGAAGCTTACACCACCTCTGGACTTCCCTGTTAGATGAGCCAAAAGCCCCCTTTATTTTTTAAAACCATGTGGAATTACCTCTTCTGTAACTTGCAACTTAAAACCTCCAAATCTTGAGAGAAACACGTAGTCACTGAGCTCTTTTTTCCCCACCTCGTATTTTTCTTTTTAAAATCATTTTACACTTTATAGAAATACATACATAACAACATAGAAAAAGGCTATATTTTACTGTCTTAACTGCTTGTGTATTTCTTAACTTGTGTATTTCTATAAACATGTAAAACATGAATTTTATATATTCATTTAAATGGTTTACATAGCTACAATCATAGCATGCAGACAATTTTCAAATTTTGCTTCTTTTAGTTTATCATAGGTGTTATTCCTCTATCTAGACAGTTTTAATTATTAATGAGGGATGCAACATAATGACCTCAATATCATCTTATTATTAGATATTTGTATTATTTCCCACTTTTTAATTTTATAGTTTTGCAAGTAACCTATTCAGAACTTTTATTTTATTTTTTTCAGTTGAATTACTTTCCTGGGATAAATCTCTCAGTGGTTTGTCGGTTCCTGAAACTCATGCGTTTCCCACATTTTACTTTTTCCCTCTGTTCTTCAAAACCTCCAAGCATGAACCTTGATGCTTGTGTTCCATAAATAGCACAGGAGAAAACACTATTTAAGCCTAAAATCAAAAACCGAATTCAAATGTGATAGGAAGGACTGTAGCACCTGTGAAACATACAGCAAAGAATTTCTCCTGGGAGCATTCCTAATCCCTCCTGTCAGCCCCTGAAACTAGACCTGTGGTATCAGTTTTTTACCTGCTGCAAGATCGGTTGACAGGATCAACCACCGTTTATACCATGATCTCTTGTCCCCCAGGGAATGACTGAGGCAATACTTTGGAAACGGGATACAGGAGTTCATAGCTACCCTCGCAACAGACAAATATAGCGCACGAGGCTCATTTACAGTCAGTGATTTATTGGTCAGGAGGAATTTTACAATGGAGGAAAACAGGAAAAATTTTAAAAGGGACATAGCGCAAATATTTTTGTTGGAAGGCAAGGATGGGTCTGTATCTGCTTCTTATTGTATCAGGGGCAGCGATCTGAATGCCTAGCTCATAACAGATGTTCAATAAAAATACATTGCATGAATGCAAGAAAAAAGATGACATCCACCCAAAGGAAATCGATATCCTGGATATCACTGAACCACAGAGTTCTCCGGCCAGTCCCTGGGGCCATGTCTTGTACATTAGCCAGCTTGGAACGCAATGTAGCTTATACTTTCGAATTTCCACTTGGCCTTTGCTACCTTGATTATGCCCCTTAGAGCAGCTGTGTTCGGCTACGACGTCCAACGGGACTGTCAGGGCAGAACCTCCATTTCCTGATCGCTTCTGAATCGGTCTGGACCTGGTACACTGCTCAGCTCTCCTTACCCAATGTTCTGTTACTCTGGTCACCAACACTGCAAATTCAAATTTCACTGGGCATCTTCTATTTTTATTGGCTAAATCTTGGAGATCCTATCTCCAGCCGCCATCGGGATGCCTCTCCATAGAGCTTCTAGTTTTCTACCTTGGTTGGGACCAAGAGGTAGTCTCACAGTTGGAATCTGGTTACCCCTTGGCTAGTAGTGCTGAGCAAAAGGAGCGTCCAGCCCTGGACATTGAGTTGGGGCTGAGTCGTCTCAGGACAACCACTGGGACATTTTCAGAAAAGAGAAGCTGTCTGACAACCTGGAGAAAAGAGGAGCAAGAAATTACAGTCGGGCTGGTGGAGGACGGTGCCTCCATATAAACTATACACTTTGTGCTCTGCCTGTTTGATGTGTGTGTCACACAGAAAGAGGGTAGAGAAGGATGAGGGACAGTCTTGTGAATGCTCTCTCAGAGCCGGGAGGAAGAAATGAATGGCACTTCATGGCCATGAGACAGACAACCTGAAGGCATCCCGTGAAAAAACCCTGCTTCTTTGCTCCTTTTCCTGCTCTGTCCTTGCTAGGACCTGCACCCCCGCCCTCCACATGGCTTGTAACACCGACAATGTATGTCCTCCTTATAAAGGTCAAGGAGATAATGATCTCTTTGGAGTCTCCCAGCACAATAGAAAACACCTAAGGAGTGACGGGGCGAGGTGGCATCATGTATGTTTTCCAAGACCAGTAAGTCCAGATCCCTTGATACGAAGACCCCTAGCTCCAGGGTGTAAGTGACTTATGGAGGACACCTGAGCACTCGTCTTTGTTTTGACAGGTTCCTGGATGCCTGGGAGGACACGTATGCCAGACCACATCCTCCCTAAAAACCCCAGTCCCCAAATAAAGATGAGACTCACGCCCCTTTTCCTTTCCGAGTGTCCCAGACGCCCTGTCTATATGTGCTCTCTACATCTTCAATAAACACTGCTCTCACTTCCTCCTGGCTCGCGTTTGATTTCTGCCCTGCACAAAGCCAAGGACCATCTTGGCTGGTTCTTGCGGAACCCCTTCTGGATGCTCGGACCTAGCCTGCCTATATCAGTTAGTTCCTGAGTCATGATTTCCTTATTAACATTCTGGACACCCAAGCACATCGGGGCTGCAGCTAGACTCTGTGAAGCACAGACATGAATGTCATCCCAGGAAGAAATTCAGAATGAGTGTGGGGTGGGAAGTCACGTAGGGGTTAAGAGTGTGAGCTCAGGAATCAGGCTTCCTGAGTTCCGGTCCAGGATCCATCTCTCGTGGTTGTGTGGTTTTAGGCTGGTTACTTAATCTCTCTGAGTCTCAATTTCCTCCTCTATAAAGTAAGGATAAGAGAATCTACCTCAGAGGGCTGTTGGGAGGTTAAATGAGATAATGCAGGCATGTAAAACACATCCAATGAATTTGGGTCACTAGTCTCATGGTTACCAAACACGACCAATACAGAAGAACAAAAGTGGGAGGTATTACCAGGGTTCTTTATGTTTTGAGTAATAGCCCAACTCAAACTGGATTAAATAACAAAGGACACTTCATGGCCTCTGCCACCATAAATGTTCAGAGATGGGGCACGCTTCAGAGTTTGAATCAGCAGCTCAATGGCATCATCAAGGACAGAGGTTGTTTTTGTCCCTCACTCTGTCACCCGAGTAACAGCTTCCTTCCCCAACCAGCTTTTCTCCCGGTGGTGGGATGGCTGCCAGCCACCCAGTGGAGTTTCATGCTTCCGCATTCACTTCCAAAGAGAGGCCAATGGGGAGGTTTGCCCTGGGATTCCAAGTAGCGGTGCTGAAATTCACTCTGACTTGAGTCATGGGCTCACCCCTGAACCAGTGACAGGACCTGGAGAATGGAACGCATCACTTGGTGAGTTAAATGAGGGCCCCTGCCGAAACTTCAGGGGGGATCAATTTCTCCCAAAGGCGAGAGGAAGATTCCAGATGGAGAGCTGGTAATACTAGAAAGGGACATGGATGCTGGGTAGGCACTCAGTAAGTGGGTATCTAGTAAGTTCTTTGTGGAATGATAGAAATATGTCAGAAGTGTCCCCCCAAGTTAGGTGAAGCCCAGGATGAATGAAATGTGCAACCATGAAAACATGGGCTGCTCGGGACACGGCGGGAGCGTGTGGTAGATGTCCTTCATTTCCCAGACGCAAAGGCAAATCTATTAATAAAATTCCTTCCTGGCAGCTGTCTCCTGGTGTAGACTCAAGGAAATGTATATTCAAAGGAAGGGGGAGGAAATTTTAGCCACAAAGCCGCAGTCACCAGTGCCGCAAGGTCACCTGGAACGGATGCAGTTCCTCAGGACGAGCACAAAGGTGTAAAGGGAGACGGGCAGAGGCTCTCCAACGTCCCGGCCGGAAGGAAAGGAGGAGCTGGCAAAGAAGGCCAAGAGAGGATGGGCAACCTAACTTGAGGATGAGAAGAGAGGGCCGTTACGGAAGGCAAATCAGGAAGTGCTCGCTAATCTCTCCAGGGAGGCTGGAACAGGGGAGGCGCATCGAGAGGCCTGGAATGAGCATCCCACAGGCCCCGTGAAATGTCCCTGGAGAACCCCTTATCCTGCCTTCAGCACTGACCGTGAACTAGCCCACCAGGTTCTGATGGCCCCCCTGGGCCAGCGAGCCACCGGGGCAACTCCTCTTCAGAGCCTGATACAGCTGGTGCCTCACTGACTAGGAGCTCCAGAAGCAGCAGGATGGACCGCTTACAAAGCCTGCAGCCTGGGGCAGAGGGACCCCTGAGCCTGCGGTGTCAGAGCGGTTCGGAACACTAGTCCGAAGCAAGAGAACCAGAGGGAGAGGCGTCTGGGACACTGTTCGTTGTCACACATACAGATAGGTGGTTTGTTACAGCAGCTGGTACTCATCACCCTGATTATCTCACTCCGATGGTGCTCCCAAGAGTGGGGAGGGGCCCCAAGAGGGGAGCTTGTGCAGCTGATAGGAGTTCACACAGCTGCAAAGTCAACCGTCCCGAACGCCACCTTCTTTGTTTTCCCATAGCTGGACCTAGCTTGGCTCCCATGACCCAGGTTCCAACAGAGCAACGAGTCTGCTCCTCTGAGCCTCCCTCTTGAGTCTCCCCTCCTTGCCCTCCTCTCAAGCCCTTATTTCTTTTGGGTGTGAAAGAGGCTCTTAGTTCCCCCTGCAAACAACCCCACTCTGTGGTTTATAGGGTAAACCGTAAGTTTTGCAATAATCTTTTTTCCTTTCCATAATCCCCAACCTGACACCAAAAAAAATTAGTTTGACTTCGAGACATCTGTCTTTTCAAAAGACATCTGTCTGCCGTCTACTTAGGAGGTTGAAAAACAGAAAGGTGGCTCTTTCAGGGTTCAGTCTCCCTCTGCCCACCCCCGCCTGCCCTTTCACAAGCCCCTTCCCCCACCAAATACCCTGATGACTGGGGGAAGAGCTATGGACACAAGGAATGAGAAGGCAACTTCTCAGTGCCCCAGACTCTCTTCTCCGCCACATTTGTGTATATCCCCCTGTTTCATTCCGGGCAGGACTGGAGATGGTTTACACAGACACACAAAACAAGCTGCGATAACTTTAATGTGGGCAGAGGGGAGACAAGACAAAAGGGAAATGAGCATAAGACAGATGAGGTGCTCCCGTGGGCTGATCTCATTTCTGTTGTGGAAGCAGGTGCCGGCAGAGGCTCCCGCTGGCCCTTGGCTCACAGACCAGTTCCACGTGCAACTTCAGGCCTATGACCTGTGACGAGGGCTGCACAGAGTCAGGCCTGCCTGGCCCCAGACACGGCAGCTACTTTGTTCATCACTGTTGTCTCGCTAACACTTCCAGTAGAACGCCAGTGGGATTTACTGTCCCAAACGCTGCTCATCACAACACCACCTTCTTCCAGGAGCACTCCCGACAAGCTCCCTCCTTAATTCACACCAGACCCGTGGTCAAGAAAGCCCCCAACTCTTGGCCTGTTTATCGCTAAGCCAACTCTCCTCCTGACTTGCTAGATGGAAATGGCTGTCACAACCATCATCGCTGGCTGTGGAGACTGAGTCCCTACCCACCATCTTCTCCAGCATCCCAACAGTTGCAGGCTGGGTAGGAAAATCTGTGTCTTTAGCCGTGGTAGAGACAACACCAAGTGTTTGCCACACTGCTTCCTCTCCCCGGGCACAGGGAAAGACTACATCTTTCAGGCTCCTTGGAAGTTTGTTCTGGGTATTGAAAAAGTGGACAGAAGAAATGTAGGTCGCTTCTAGACTGGGCCTCTAAAACATTCTCGCGCAATCCTCTGGCTACCTCTTCCCCTTCTGCAGTGACCTCTGGAGAAGCAACCACACATTTATATGTCTGCACAAGATGGAAGGCTCAAGAACCCAGAGGACATTCTGCCCCCAACCCAGGAGAGCCATCCAACCCATGCTGGACTGTGATGTAGGTGATACATGAAATTTCATTATGTTAAGCCACGGAGATTGGGGATTGTTTGTTACAGCAGCTATAATTACTCATCTTGACCAGTACACTATCCAAGTTGCCGATGAAAGCCATAGCATGGCCCCATGGCAACCATCAAAATGTCCTCAAAATTCCATTATGCCATTGGTCAACTTCAGCCCTCATGTCATGGGTATGGGCGATCATGTGGACCAACCCCTCGATCCCCCCAGCAGGCAGTCACCTACTCCCCTGCCTTTGTCACCTGAGGTCTCAAGGACACCGTGAAGATATACTCAGAGGATTTGGGTAGCAGTACATGACAAGACTGTAAGATATCAATTTCCAGTTTGGACTCGGTCTGCTCTGTCCAGAGTCGCTGGACGTGTCAGGTCGACTTGGCACGGAGAAAGGACACCAGCCAATTTTAATCTTAGGTCTGGGTTTTCCCAGTCAATCCCTTTCTGCCCACCCTTGCTCTCCTTGGCCAAGGCCACATACCCAGCTCTCGGCCCATAGAGAGTCTTGGCGCCATACTCTGATAAAACTTCATTGTGACAGTGCATTTGTTTGCTAGCGCTGCCATAGTAAAATACCACGGACTGGGAGGCTTAAACGATAGAGATTTATTTTCTCTCAGTTCTGGAGGCTAGAAGTCTGAGATCAAGGTGTCGGCCGAGTTGGTTTCTCCTGAAGCTGGTAGATGGCCACCTTCTCACGTAGTCTTTCCTGAGTCAGTGCACATCCCTGGTGTCTCTGTGGCCACATTCCCTCTTCCCATAGGGAGAGCAGTCATGTTGGATTAAGCCCCACCCTAACAGTCTTATCTTAACTCGATCACCTCTTGAAAGGCCTTATCTGCAGAAACAGTCACATTTTGAGGTTCTGGAAGTTAAGAATTCAACATATGGACTTGAAGGGACAAATTCAGCCCATACCGATCAGTATCCATATTTCTGTGGATTATTTCTGTGGATTATTTAAGGTGGGGGGAGCCTGTTCTCATGGAGGAGTCAGATCATCTACAACATAGACTTAACAGGGCACCAGGGTTGGGCTGCATGTTTTCTAGAATTTTCTAGAAGAAAAAAAATTAGGAGAAAATACATACCGCCTTGGGTTTGGTGATGAGTTTCTAGATACAACACCAAAAGCATAATCCCCCCACTCAAATTTAATAAACTGGACTTTATCAAATTTAAAAACTTTGCTCTGTGAATAGCACTGCTAAGAGAACGAAGATACAGGTTACCTACTGGGAGAAAATATTTGTCAATCACACATCAGGTAAAGGGCTTGGACCCAAAACACATACATAAAAAAAAACTCTTGGGACACCTAGGTGGCTCAGTCGGTTAAGTATCAGCTTCGGCTCAGGTCATGATCTCACAGTCTGTGAGTTCGAGCCCCGCATCAGGCTTTGTGCTGACAGCTCAAAGCCTGGAGCCTGCTTTGGATTCTGTGTCCCCCTCTCTTTCTGCCCCTCCCCCACTCACGCTCTGTCTCTCTTTCTCAAAAACAAACATTAAAAATTTTTTTTTAATTCTTAAAACTCAATAATTACTGTGTGGCTCAGTCAGTTAAGCCTCTGACTCTTGATTTTGGTTCAGGTCATGCTCTCACGCTTCATGGGTTCGGAGCCCGCCATCAGGCTCTGCACTGACAGCACAGAGCCTGCTTGGGATTTTCTCTCTCCTCTCTCTCTCCCCTTCCTCCTGTTTGTGCCCTCTCTCTCTCTCTCTCTCTCAAAATAAATAAATAAACAAAAAGAAAAACACAACAATTACGAACAAAAATTTTAATGGACAAGATATCTGAACAGATACCTCATCAAAGAAGATCGACAAATGGCAAATAAGCATATGGAAAGATGCTCAACATCATTTAACATTAGGGAAAAAACCAAAACATCAGTGAGATACCACTACATACCCATTAGGACTAAAACCCAAAATAATCTTTACAACACCAATTGCTTGCAAGGATGTGAAGCAACAGAAGTCTCATTCTTTGCTGGCAGGATGCAAATGGTGCAACCACTTTGGAGACAGTTTGAGAATTCTAACTTTTGTCTTAGGGTAATGATGCAACACTCGTACCATGCATTCACCCAACTGATTGGAAGGTAGTTATGTCTGCCCTAAAACATATGTTTTATCTCTTTCAAATCCGTGATTTATTCGTAATTACCAAAAACAAGATGTCCTTTTTTTAAAAATATAATTTATTGTCAAGCTGGCTAACATACAGAGTATACAGTGTGCTCTTGGCTTCAGAAGTAGATTCCCATGATTCATCGCTTACATACAACACCCAGTGCTCATCCCAACAAGCGCCCTCCTCAATGCCCATCGTCCATTTACCCTTCTCCCCCACCCCAATCAACCCTCAGTTTGTTCTCTGTATTTAAGAATGTCTTGTGGGGGCGCCTGGGTGGCTCAGTCGGTTGAGCGTCCGACTTCGGCTCAGGTCACGATCTCGCGGTCCGTGAGTTCGAGCCCCGCGTCGGGCTCTGGGCTGATGGCTCAGAGCCTGGAGCCTGCTTCCGATTCTGTGTCTCCCTCTCTCTCTCTGCCCCTCCCCCGTTCATGCTTTGTCTCTCTCTGTCTCAAAAATAAATAAACGTTAAAAAAAAAATTTAAGGGGCGCCTGGGTGGCGCAGTCGGTTAAGCGTCCGACTTCAGCCAGGTCACGATCTCCCGGTCCGTGAGTTCGAGCCCCGCGTCAGGCTCTGGGCTGATGGCTCGGAGCCTGGAGCCTGTTTCCGATTCTGTGTCTCCCTCTCTCTCTGACCCTCCCCCGTTCATGCTCTGTCTCTCTCTGTCCCAAAAATAAATTAAAAACGTTGAAAAAAAAATTTTTTTTTAAATTAAAAAAAAAAAGAATGTCTTGTGGTTTGACTCCCTCTCAGTTTGTAACTATTCTTTTTTCTTCCCCCCAAGACGTCCTTTATTTTTTATTTTCATTTTTTTACGTTTATTTATTTTTTGAGAGACATAGAGGGACAGAGCACAAGTTGGGGAGGGGCAGAGAGAGAAGGGGACATAGAATCCGAAGCAGGCTCCAGGCTCCGAGCCGTCAGCACAGAGCCCGACGCGGGGCTCGAACTCACAAACCGTGAGATCACGACCTGAGCCGAAGTCGGACACCCAACCGACTGAGCCACCCAGGTGCCCCTAAGATGTCCTTTAATAGGTAAATAGATAAAGAAATTGTGGTATATCCATACAATGGGATGACACACACACACAAAAAAGGAATGGGCTATCAAGACACAAAAACATGGATGAATATTGCTAAGTGAAAAAAAGCCAGTCTACAAGTCTAAATTTGTTATAATTCCATTTATGTGACAATCTGGAAAAGGCAAAACTATAGAGATAGTAACTGGGGGACGGGGGAAGCAGAGAGGTTCAGTAGATGAGGCACAGGAGATACTCTAGGGCAGTGATACTGTAATGATGGACACATGCCACCACGCACTTGTCAAAATCCATGAGTACTTATAGCACAAAGATGGACCCTCCATGTATGTGATTTTTAAAATGTCTTAGGAGGGGAGCCTGGGTGGCTCAGTCAGTTAAGCATCCGACTTCGGCTCAGGTCATGATCTCACGATTCATGAATTCAAGCCCCGTGTCGAGCTCTGTACTAACAGTACGGAGCCCGCTTGTGATTTTCTCTCTCTATCTCTGTCTCTGTCTCTGTCTCTCTCTGCCCCTACCCTGCTCATGCTCCTTCTCTCAAAATAAATACATAAACTTTGTTTTATGTTTATTTATTTTTGAGAGAGAGAGAGCGTGAGTGGGGGAGGAGCAGAGAGAGAGGGAGACACAGAATTCCAAAGCAGGCTTCAGGCTCTGAGCTGTCAGTACAGGGCCTGACCCAGAGTTCAAACTCACGAACTGTGAGATCATGACCTGAGCCGAAGTTGATGCTTAACAGACTGAGCCGCCCAGGCGCCCCAATAAATAAACTTTAAAAAAATTAAAAACAAACAAACAAACCATAGTACTAGATTATAACCCAAAGTGTAAACCATCCATGAGTCCGTACTGATATAAATGATTGAATAAATAGCAGAAAAGAGACCTATCTCCCATGCAGAAGGATCCCAAATAACATATGTAAAGCATAACTCTCCCTCCTTAAGTGTGGACTTCACACAGTGACTTCCTTCCAATGAGGACAGTATGAAGGGGTAGGGGACAGAGTACTTTACAGTGGGCAAACTGACAGGACTTCAGGCAGGTGATGAAGTTTGAAAGCATGTAAATCAAGGTGATAGCATGTACCACTCATATGGTGTGACAAGAATGTCACTTTGCCTCTGTGGTCTTCCTCCCCAAAACTATAACCAGTCTAACTATGAGAAAAATATCAGGCACGCCCAATGGAGAACATTCTATGAAATGCTAACCAATACTCCTCAATTGAGGGGTGCCTGGGTGGCTCAGTCGGTTAAGCGTCCGACTCTTGGTTTTGGCTCAGGTCATGGTCTCACGGTTTCGTGGGTTCGGGCCCCACATCTGGCTCCGTGCTGACAGTGTGGAGCCTGCCTGGGATTCTCTCTTTCCCTCTCTCTCTACCCCTCCTCTGCTCACACTGTCTCTCTCTCAAAAATAAATAAATAAACTTAAAAAAAAAAAACCTGTCAATTGAAAATATGAGACGCTTGGGTGGCTCAGTCGGTTAAGCATCCGACTTCAGCTCAGGTCATAATCCCGTGGTTCATGAGTTCGAGCCCCACGTTGGGCTCTGTGCCGACAGCACAGAGTCTGCTCGGGATTCTCTCTCTCCCTCTCTTTCTCTGCCCCTCCCCTGTACTCTTTCTCTCAAAAATAAATAAATAAGCATTAAAAAAAAAAAAAGGGAAAAGAGAGAGAAAGAGAGAAGGGGAGGAGAGAGGGAAGAATAAGAGTGGACAGAGAAAGGACATTAGGTAAAAACTACGAAACTCTGAGTTAAGTAATAATAATGGATCAGTATTAGTTCATTAATGGTAAGGAGGTGCCATAGTAATGTAAGATGTCAGCAATCAGGGACATTGGATGCAGAGTATTTGAAAACTCTGTACTGTCTTTGAAATCTTTCTGTGCACCTACAACTACTCTAAAAGAAAAGTTTACTTTGAAGCTCCTGGGTGGCTCAGTCAGTGGAGTGTCCGACTCCTGATTTCGGCTCATCGTCTCACAGCTTCATCAGTTCAAAGCCCGCGATATCGATGCAGAAACTGCTTGAGGTTCTCCCCCCTCTCTGCCCCTCCCCCGCTCGCACTCTCTATGTCCCTCTCAAAATAACGAATTAAACTTTTTAAAAAATTGTAAAATAAGGGGCTCCTGGGTGGCTCAGTCGGTTAAATGCCTGACTTCGGCTCATTTTGGGGAACGCAACTGAATGGTCAGAAGGACAGAATAATTGTGACTATAACAATAATCACATAATAATGCTTACCATGTGCCACACTGGGGGCCTTCCTTGAGATTCCCTTAAGATCACTTAGGGTGGCCATGGGAGGTAAATGTACTTCCTTCTGATAGAGGGATGAGACCTCAGGGTAGGGTTTATTAATGTACTCACTCCTTTTACAAATACTGAGCACCCACTATGTGCCAAGCACTGTTCTAGGTGCCACAGGTACAGCAATGATCAAAACGGAAATCTCTGCTTTCCTGGGGCTTGCATTATAATGGGTGGGGACAGACATTAAACAACACAAACCAGGGGGCGCCTCGATGGCTCAGTCGGTTGAGAGTCCAACTCTTGATTTCAGCTCAGGTCACGATCCCGGGATGGTGGAATCTAACCCCACATCAGGCTCTGTGCTGAGCAGCTCGGAGCCTGGAGCCTGCTTCAGATTCCGTGTCTTCCTCTCTCTCTGCCCCTTCCCTGGCCATGTTCTGTCTCTCTGTCTCTCAATAATAAACATTAAAAAAATTTTTTTAATAAAAATAAAAAAACAGATAAATCAGCGAGGTCCATGGCACAGCGGATGGTGAGAAGTGCTCTGGAGAAGCAGAAAGCAGGGAAGGGGAGAGAAGGGAAGGGCTCATGGAACAGGAGACAAATGAAGAGATTTGGGGGTGGGTACGTGCCGGCACGTGGAAGAAACAGTCTAGGCGGAGGGAAGAGCCAGTGCAAAGGCCCAGGGGTGGGAACATGCCTGGTCTGTGCAAGAAGTCAGAGAGGTGCAGGGGGCCTGGCTGGGCAGGGCCCTGCTGGCCATGGAGAAGACGTAAGCGATGGGCTGGGTTTGGAGCAGAGGAGTGTGGCAGGATCTGACTTTGGCTTTAACACATCGTTCTGGCTTCTATGTTGACTGCAGGGGGCCTCCAATGAGGAGGCTGAGGAGCCAGTCTGGGAGAGGGATGACAGCAGCTCGGACCAGGATGGTGGCAGTGAAGTGGAGACAGCAGGTGGGTTCTGGTTCTAATTTGAAAGTAGAAGGTAGAGTCCATAGCCTGTGCTGGTGTTTGAGTTTGGCACGTAAAATAGAGGAATCAAGGACGCCAGTCCTCCTCAGCTGCACCCGCCCAAGGGTCTCCTGGAGTCCCTTTTTCCAAACCCGCGGACACCCCTCCCACCGCCGGGAAACCCACAGCTTGGCTCGACCGCCTGAGACTGGAGTGGGAAATGCCAGAGCACATCCTGAGCCTTTTGGTTCATCCTGGGCAAAGCCTTAAAGAAGGTAGAGCGTGGGGCACGGAGCCAGGCTTGGACCGCATCTTCCTTCCGTGGTTGATTCCAGAGTCCTGGACCTCCAAGTCTTCCCCAGGGCTGGCCGGGAGTGGAGGCTGGGGAGGGTCAAACCCTCCCTCAGCCGCTGGAAGCTGGTGTGGCCTGGGACAAGTCCCTTCGTCTCTCTGGAGCTCCTTTCTCTCCTCTCTACACTGGAGGCAGCCATTCTGACTTTGTTGGGGAGCCGTGACAAGCAAACGAGATTTTTAAAAAATATATGAAAATTGCTGGCCTGTGATTGGGTCTGGCTCGGTATATGTGTCACTTTCCCCATCCCCTTTAAATGACAGGATTTAGGAGTATACCCCTCAAGTAATTCAAGTTTTAAAAGTCAACTTTGTTGAGGGGCATACAGCACACTGCGTACATATGAAGTGGACAAGTTTTCTCGAGGTCCTTTGCAATTCATCCTTGCCTGTACCTCGGCCCCAGAAATCACTGATCTGCTTTCCGATGTAATAGATGAGTTTGCACCTTACAGAATTTAACAACAACGGAATCATAGAGCCTTTTGTTACCAGCTTCTTTCACTTAGCATGATGTTTTCGAGTTTCACCCGTGGTATATGCATCAGTGATTCATTTCATATTATTACCGAATCGCATTCCATTGCATGGATGGACCACAGTCTGTTTATCCATTTTCCAATAGACAGATGCGTAAATTGTCTCCAATTCTGAGTTATTGTGCATAGTGCTGCTATAAACACTCACATCCAGGTCTTTACGTGGACATATGCTGTCATTTCTCTTGCACATAGTATACCCAGGAGTGGGATGGAGGGGTTGTAAGATTAAGTGTATGTTTAGCTTTTAAGAAACCATCAGGGCGCCTGGGTGGCTCAGTCGGTTAAGCCCCCAAGTCTTGATTTCAGCTCAGGTCATGATCTCACAGTTTGTGAGATTGAGCCCTGGGTCAGGCTCTGTGCAGACAGTGCAAAGGGTTCTCTCTCCCACTCTCTCTCTCTGCCCCTCCCCTGCTCTCTCTAGCACTCTCTCTCTCCCTTTCTCTCTCTCTCTCTCTCTCTCTCTCTCTCTCTCTCAAAAATAAATAAACATTTTTTAAAAAAAGAAAAAAGAAAGAAGCCATCAAGCAGTGTTCCATAATGGTTGTACCCTTTTACATTTCCATCAGACTCCATTTTTTTACCATCTAGAGAAACATCACTTGGTTAATCAAGAAGACAAAAGAGCATGCCGAGGAAAGTCGCCCATGTGACTGTCACGGTTTGTGTGTAATTACCGTGCAACCCAACAATTAGGCAGCCTGTTAAGCATTTGGAGCTGTGCTCAAAGATGTGTTCTGTTACATCATCAGTCATTCTTCTACCCTGCTCTCGGGACACTGCTTCACCCAGAGCTTTTGGTTTTTGTTTTTTCCAGTGAGGATATACTGCAATCTCCTTAGCACAGTTTGTAATGTAAATGAGACCAGACGACACATACGGACACATCTATCTCCCTCCCCCCCCCCATCCCACCAACACACACGCATGCTCACATGCACACACACGGTAACTTGGAACACCTTTGGGTAAACAAACTCGGGAAGACATCCAGCTCCACCATGATGACCTATTAAGAGTATCGTCCGCTCTGTCTGATCCCCATCCCCCACATCCTGAGAAAAGGTTTTGATTATAAGAACTTAATTTTAGAATAGTGTTAGATGTGCAGAAAAGCGTGAAGGTAGTACAAGGCTCCCTGCTGCCCCACACCCAACGTCTCCTATTGCTGGCATCTTACGTTACTATGGTACCTTTGTCACAACTACTGTACTAATACTGATCCATTGTCATTAGTTAGTTCTGATTCCTTAGTTTTTGCCTAAAATCCTTTCTCTGTCCCAGGATCCCGCATTACATCCAGTCATTAGCTCTCCTTAGACCCCTCCAGTTTTTTAAAAAAATTTTAATGTTTATTTATTTTTGAGAGAGAGAAAGACAGAGTGTGAGTGGGGGAGGGGAGAGAGAGAGAGAGAGAGAGACAGAATGCAAAGCAGGTTCCAAGCTCTGAGCTGCCAGGACAGAGCCCGATGCGGGGCTCGAACCCACAAACCCTGAGATCATGACCCGAGCCGAAATCGGACGCTTAATTGACTGAGCCACCCAGGCGCCCCGACCCCTCCAGTTTTTTTTTTTTTTCAACTTTTTTTTTTATTTATTTATTTTTGGGACAGAGAGAGACAGAGCATGAACGGGGGAGGGGCAGAGAGAGAGGGAGACTCAGAATCGGAAACAGGCTCCAGGCTCCGAGCCATCAGCCCAGAGCCTGACGCGGGGCTCAAACTCACGGACCGCGAGATCGTGACCTGGCTGAAGTCGGACGCTTAACCGACTGCGCCACCCAGGCGCCCCGACCCCTCCAGTTTTTGACAGTTTCTCCGACTTTCCAGGCCTAGAATCAGTCATTTCTCCAAAGATCCTGCCTCCTTTTATTGGAGAATGATATTAGAAACCAAGATCTGGCACTAGATGTGCTCAATGCTGCCAGGATGCCTGGCTTCTCAGCCCTCTTGCTGACAGAGCAGGCAGACATATGTTCCTATACTAATCTATGTATATGCACATATCTGTAATGATTTCTTTTTTAAAAAAATTTTTAATGTTTATTTATTTTTGAGAGAGAGACAGAGACAGAGCATGAGCCGGGGAGGAGCAGAGAGAAAGGGAGACACAGAATCCAAAGCAGGCTCCAGGCTCTGAGCTGTCAGCACAGAGCCCAACGCGAGGCTCGAACCCACGGGCCATGAGATTGTGACCTGAGCCAAAGTCAGACGCTTAACCGACTAAGCCCCCCAGGAGCCCCAGTAAATATTTCTGTACGTGCCCATCTGCAGCTATAGTAAGCCAAACTTGAGTTCACGCTGATGTCCCCAACTCTAACCCAGTGCCACGTGGATCATTCTAGCCCTCCCTTTTGCTTATCTGTGACCTCCCACTCTGCCAGAGAGTAACCTGGCCCCCGCAGTCCACTTACATAATTGTTCAAGTCCAGCATGCATGTGTGGTGATTTCACAGTTGTTAACCTGTACCCCAGTGGGGACCGACTTCACCAGCTACAGTATAGCGCTGTGTGCTTAGCTTTATGGACTCCACTCATTTCCAAAATGACTTAGGTGAGCATCCTTTCCCATCCAAACCTTATTTCATGGCCTGGACCTCCTCTTCTGATGATGGTAAATCTGGCCGTTGGGTTGATATTCCTTGTGGATACTGGATCCCCCTGCTTTACTGAGTCTCATCATTCTCCTCTGCCATCACTGGACTGAGTGATACCTCCTACCTCAAACCAGCCTGAAGAAACCCTCTCGGCCCACCCACCAAGCTCCGTGACCTCATGGGGGGACCCAGCCATGGCCCAGCTCCAGCCAGCCTTCACTCCCGTCTGAACATCACTGCTTGCCCTCCAGGACCACGCAGCAGGGGCCGACCACTCTGGGCCCTGGCCAAGCTGTCCAGCCATCCTGCTGGCCTGCCTTGTAACTGGGGCCTTCTCAGGTTACTCGGAGGATCACTTGCCTTAGAAACTCCAGCTGTCACCTCGGGCGCATCAGTAACCGATGCCAAGGCCCTGAGCGGTGGAGGGCTGGCCACAAGCAAGTGTCCCCAGGCATCCCACGGGCCCCGTGCTCTGTCCCCGCAACCACTGAAAGCACCAGTGAGGAAGGTGAGCGATCTGGGGGTGCGGGGGGTCATCAGCCAACATTCTGGGATGGGTGGCCCTGGGACACCTCCCTCTGATGCCCCAAGATAGCCCATCAGCCCTGCCAGGAGCCTGGATTCCTGTTTCTAGGGGAAGGTGAGAGAGCAGAGAGTGGCCCGGACCAGGAGCTCGGGGTGGGCGGGGGAGGGCTTGGGTCGCGTTGCAGGGCTGGGGACAAATAGGAGGGCTTGGCACGGTGCAAAAGCCCAGTGGGGTCTGAGTGGCTTTCAGTCCCCGTGACTCTGTGGACTCCCCAGGTTGTGTGTAGAGGTGTGAGGTATTGCCTGCTCTGGCCTCTGGTTGGCAGCTTGCCATTGGTGCTCTGGCCAGAACAGGTGTGAATGTGGAGGGGAAGCACGGCTCCCAGCCCCAGCTTCAGAGTTTCCAGCCAGCCCCTCTTTGACTGTGGGGGAGCTGGCCGCCTCCCTCGCGGTACAAGAACTGACCTCAGGCTCCTTTAAGACACGGTGGTGCCCCCACCCCATCTGGGCCCTATGGACCCAAGAGTCCAGCACTGCCTCCAAGCGACGGAAAACGCGTCCCTGAGACCCCATGGCAGGATGGCCACTGGCAGAGGAGGACCAGGTCCCCTGGGATGGGTTCAGGAGTAAGCCAGCCGGTCTTGGGGTGTGACAGCCTCCGCCACACCCAGGGTGAGGAGTGCTCACACTGTGTCCTCTGGTGGCCAGGCGAGACAGATTCTCACTGGTTGTCGCTTAAAACCGTTTCTTCCTGGCCCACGATGCTGTCAGAACCCTGGGTCTCCTCCCTGCCTCAACCTCAAAGACATTTTCAGGTGCCTGGGAGAGGGAGCCACGGGAGGCTGACTCTGTGCAGGGGATCCAGGCATCTGTGGAGGGCCTTCAAAACCAGCCGTCCATGGTTCTTCGAAGCCAGGGTCAGGAAGTCCTCAGAACTAAGGACTCTTCCCCGGAAAACTAAGCCTTCACACCACATACTACCTACAACTTCAGAGGCTGTCCCTGGGCTGCTGTTCTAAATAGACACAGGGAAACATGGGTTGTTCCATCCAGGACAGCCCCCCCCCCCCCTCCTCTCCAGGTTGTGTTCATTAACCTTAAAAATAAAAATTATTTTTCCGGCAAAAATGGGTTAACTCAAGAATGGCAGAGAATGGTAATTCAGGACAAGCCTATGGCAAAAATCATAGGCTAGTCCACCAAACCAAGGAGGGGAACTTTCTTTCGCAGAGAAGGAAGAGGAAGTCAGGAAGGGTTGTTTTGAAGGAAAGTCCACTGGGAAAAGTGAGGGATGGGGGTAAAGACAGTTCCTCATTGGCTCAGTTGAGTTGCAGGGCGCTCCCTTTCTTGGAGGAGAGGCTATGCACATCTTGCCCTGTTGGACCTGAACTGGATGATTCTCTTCTGTTTGATGATTCCTCTGTGGGGGTTGGTAATAGATCATTCTTCCTACAGTTGAGGTAGACTGTTATGGCTCCCCCTTCTGGCCTCCTGGCTCCCTTTTAGTGAGGTTTCCCATTATTAATTTTCCCATTAAGGTTTGTGACCCCAGCCCACCTCACCGGTGCCCACATCTGGCCTCGCTAGAGACCTCCAAGTCAGTGGGAATTTGTGAGTTCATGTCACTGGGAAGTCCCTTTGTCACATGGAAGTTGGTGAATTTCAGGCACAGCTGGATCCAGGAGTTCAGACACTGTTTTAAGAACTAATTCTGCACGTGGAGGCAGAGAGAATTAGAGGCTCAGACTGGCGCATCTCCTGGGCATCTAAGCGGCCTGCAGGGCCACAAGGAATCCCCTGGGCAGTGTCTCTCCCTCTCCAGCCGCACCGCCAGCACTGCCATGCCGGCCACCAACCAGGGCTGGCCCGAAGACTTTGGCTTCCGGCTAGGCGGCTCGGGCCCCTGCTTCGTCCTGGAGGTGACAGAAGGGAGCAGTGCTCACGCCGGGGGTCTGCGGCCCGGGGACCAGATCCTGGAGGTGGAGGGGCTGGCCGTGGGCGGCCTGAGTCGCGAGCACCTCGTGCGCCTGGCCCGGCGCTGCCCGCGCGTGCCGCCCAGCCTCGGTGTGCTCCCGGGCCCCGACGGGGGTCCAGCCGCGGGATCCGGACGCGCGTCCCCGACCGCAGCCCTAAGGCCGCTGCGCCCCAGCAGAGGCCTCTCCCTGGGCCGCGAGCTGCTGCGTCTGACGGGCCGCAAGCGCCCCGAGGCCGTGCACCGGGAGCGCAGGCGCAAGGCCCAGGAGTTCAGCCGCAAGGTAGGAGCCACGAGGGGTGAGGGGTGAGGGGTGAGGGGTGAGGAGTCGGGGTGGTGGGCAGGGGACCCTGGGCATGGGCCTGTTGTAGGCCTGGAGCTTGAGGCTCCCATAACCTGGAGCTGAGGAATCTTCTGGAGACATATTTACCAGAAATATAATGACATTCAAGCTTCAAAGCCCTGTACCTAATGTTGTAATTCTTAATCTTTTTTTTTTTTAAGTTTATTTACTTATTTTTGAGAGAGACAGAAGGAGCCAGCGGGGGAGGGACAGAGAGAGCTAGAGAGAGAATCCCAAGCAGGCTCCACACTGTCAGCACAGAGCCTGATGCAGGGCTCTAACTCACGAGCCACGCACGAGATCATGACCTGAGCCGAAGCCAAGAGTCGGACGCTTAAGCCACTGAGCCACCCAGGCACCCCGTAATTTTGTTGACTCTTGTTCGGTTGTTTTGTAGAAGTTGCTTTTCTTTTTTATTGACATACGCAGGGGTATAAAGTACATCAAGTGTACAGATCAACACATTTAACATATGCACACAGCCTTGTAATCAACCACCTTCCTCAAAATGTAGAGCAACAGAATATAGATAATGACAAATGTAGAAAACAGAATGATTCCTTCTCCCCGGAAAATTCCCACGTGCCCTTTTTTCTGTCCTATTCACCCCATCAAGAGGTAGCTGATATTTTTTTTTAATTTTTTTTAACGTTTATTTATTTTGGGGACAGAGAGAGACAGAGCATGAACGGGGGAGGGGCCGAGAGAGAGGGAGACACAGAATCGGAGACAGGCTCCAGGCTCCGAGCCGTCGGCCCAGAGCCCGGCGCGGGGCTCGAACTCACACACCGCGAGATCGTGACCTGAGCCGAAGTCGGACGCTCAACCGACTGAGCCCCCCAGGCGCCCCGAGAGGTAGCTGGTAGTTTGAACTCCAACATTAGAGATGACTTTTGCCTGTTTGTGAGGTTGGTGTCAATGGATGTACTTGATGTTAATGGGCGCACAGCACGTTCTCTTTGGCGCTGAGCTTCTTGTTACGCCCGTGACTGTCACCCACATGCTGTGGTAGTGGATGTTCCCTTCCATTGCCCGTATTACTAACATAGCGTCTTAGTCTGTTGCGGCTGCTGTGACAAGACACCAGAGACCAGGGGGCTGAGAAACAAAAGGAATTAATTTGTCACCATTCTGGAGGCTGGAAGTAGAGGTTCTCGGCAGCAGACTTGGCGTCTGGTGAGAGCCACTTGCTGCTTCATAGCTGGTGCCTTCTCCCTGTGGTGACAGGGGCAGGGGGGCTTGCTGGGGCTTCTTGTCTAAAGGCACAAATCCCATTCGGAAGGGCTCTACCCAGAGCCCTCCCAGAGGCCCCACCTCCTAATACCATCATCTTTGGGGCTTGGGATTTTAATATATGAATTTGGGAGGAACACAAACATTCAGAGAATGGTACATAGTGTTCCTTTTTTTAAAGAGTCACAGTTGTTTCAGGCCCCCACAAAACCGGGATCTGGCCCCGCCTTACACAGCAGTGTGGCTGGCTAGCTGGCCGTAGGAGGCCCCGGTTCATGTCCCCCAACCTTCCAAAAGCATTTCCTCTCAGACTTTGGCGTGAACGGGCCCTGAGCGGTGGCAGGTGGGAAGTTAGGGCTTCCCTGAGGACTGAGAGTGACAGCCTGGAATGACCACAAGAAGGGCCCAAGGTCTGAGTCACCTACAGGAAGCAAGGGGTGGCCACCAGGAGAGGTGGAGACCCAGGGCTGGAAAGGAAGGTCTGAGGATGGTGTTGGCCTCAGGCCAGAATCCCAAGCAATCCCTGATTTGCAGAAACCTGACCCTTTTCTGGACAAATCCAGGCAAACCCAAGAAACTGGGGTGCGACACAGTCATGGAGGAAGAGGCTGACCAGTAGGGTCATGTCTGTCTGGGACCATGGGCAAGGTCTCCATGCAGCAACCATCTCAGTCCATCCCCCCTCGTATAACTGTCCTCCAGGGCCTTCAGATGTGGATGCTGAGCCCAACACCTTGGGAACTCAGTTTGATGATTGGGACACCCTTCCTTGTCCTCCATGGAAAGGTCACTATTCATTCCTCCTCTTGGCAGAGCTTGACCATGAGATTTGGGGGAGCAGAGGGCTAGGAAGCCCTGTTTGCATTTGGCTGTTGCAGAAATGGCTCCCAGCCCACTGCCCAGTGTCAGACCTCCATTCACCTAGCCTTCTCCAGTGCCCAAGCTTGGTCCAGTCCTCCCTTCTTCTAAACCTACCCCCCCCCCCCCCCCCCGCCAGGAACCTCAGCTCCACCATGTACCCTGGTATGACCCTTTGTCTGGGCAGGACCCCAACTTGAGCCTTTCAGCCCATGCCCCTGAGCAGGCCAGCCTCTGTAGCCAAGTATATACAGTCACTCTCTCATACACACAACACTTAGCTCTGGCCTCCCTAGGTCAGCAGTGTCCAGCTCCTCAAAAGATACGACTTCCTTTCTATCCCCAGAATAGGCTCTGCTATCGTAGCAAACAACATCAAAGATCTTGATGTCTTTGCACAACCCACGGGTTTATTTTTCATCCATACAAAGTCCTCTGAAAGTCCAGGCAACACTCTGGGGTGGCTGACCTCTACATGAGGCCCTCAACATCCCAAGACGCCCCCATCTCAATGTGAGGCTTCAGGATTTTCTCTAGAAGAGAGCATGGAAAATTGTGCATCAGCTTTTAGGGACTTCAAAAAGCAAACTACTGCACCTGCAGTCAATGTTCATTGGCCAGAACTAGTCACGCTGCTGCTCCCAAAGGGTGCTGGGAAATGTAGTCTTCTGTGCATCCAGGGAGGAGAGCTCGAAATATTGGTGAGCACTTGTGCCCCAATCCGTCCCGGCTGCTGTAACAGAATGCCACAGACTGGGTGGCTTAGAAACAACGAGGATTTATTTCTCACAGTTCTTGAGGCCAGAAGTCCAAGATGAGCGTGCCAGCCAGCATGATGGAGTGAGGGCTCTCTTCCAGCTTGCAGACTTCTCTTGTCCTCACAAGGGGGCAGGAGCTGGGAGCTCTCTGGGGCATCTTTCATAAGGGCACTAATCCCACCCACAAGCACCCCACTCTCATGACCTAATCACCTCCCAAAGGCCCCACCTTGTAATACCATCACACTGGACATTAGGTTATTAACATATGAGCGGGGGGTGGGGCAGGGGGTGCACCACCATTCAGACCACAGCAACTAGTAATGCCTGCTAGAATTCCAGATGACCTGGAAGGCCTGCCCGAGGCTCCGTCCAGCCTCTGGCGAGTTGGAAGGGGGCATGGTCAGAACCCCCAGAAGGTCAAGGTGGATATGAAGACCTGGCCACAAAGCAGGGCCAGGGTGGTGACCAGCGCGGGGAGGAACGTGACCGGCCACCCAGGCCAGCCATGATGTGTTTTCTGGCAAGGGGGAGTGCTGGGTTCTGGTTAGAGCTCACCAAGCATCTCCAAAAACTGAGCGCAAATCCCCAGGAAAGACTGCCTCAGGACAATCAAGGGCTCTCTGACAATTAGCTTCCAGCGCTCTCCCTGCCCCAGTTTTTCCTCCTTGAAGATTCTGATATTTAATAGAAATCCATTAGTGTCCCGTGATGGTGCCTCACGCTTAGATATAGGTTGGGAGCATCTGGGTAATAGCTGACACCAAAACCGCACTGTGGCACGGGCCCCAGGGGGGAGGAACTATTTTTTCCTCTTTCTTACATAAAACGTCTTTCCAGCTAGCCATGTTCTCCTTTGAATTGAGGCTGCATCTGACTTTGATTTCAAAACCACTAACCTTCCTCGGCACAGTGGGTGTAAGAGAAGGGGGTGCTGGTGCTGCAGCCCACCCTGCTCACCACCAGGGAAACTGAGGTCGGCAGGGGAGCTGCAGGAAATGCCGTGAGAGGACAGCCAGCCACCACTGTGGCTCTTCAGTTCAGTTCCAGAAACATCCAGTGAGTGCCTACTATGTGCCAGGCCCTGTGCTCAGGTCTGGGTCTCAGGCCGTCGCATCAGGTCATACCAGGCGGAGGAGACAGACGTGTGGGGTGCGTGTGCTAGGACTCAGGCCTGACGCCCTTGAACCGCTGTTTCTATGGCATCATCACCTCTGAAAAGCCTTCCTGAATCGCCTTGTGCGTCTATCTAGGAGGGAGTTAGACATGCAGTTCTGAAGTTCAGGAGCAGGCTCTGGGCTGAAGATCAAGGTCCAGGAGTCACCATTTGGGGTCCTTGCCCAGAGAATTGCCACAGGATGCTGCAAGAAGGGGGCGCACCATAGTGGGTCAGGGCAGTTGGATAGAAATAGCAAGTGTAGACAGCTCTGGGCCAGAAAAGTTAAGAGCATGATGGGGTTGCAGGGCAAGAAGGACTTGATGTACTCATGTATTTACAGGTGGGGAGGGACTTGAACATTTGTAAAAGCTCAAGGGAAGGAGGCAGTAGAGACGCTGACATCCATGTGTTTCGCCATCATTGACCACAGGCGTGATGCGCCAGGGCTGGGGAGACAGCTGTGATGAGGGCAGGCAGGGAAACTGCTCCCCTGTAGCTCATGTTCCTGTGGGGAAGAGACAGAGAGGAAGTGGACAAATCCATAAACAAGCTATCTGGGCATAACGATCAAGGAGGTGAAGAAATAAACAGGGAGATGAGAGACAGATGGGGGCCATTTGGCCAGGGTGGTCAAGAAGCGTCCTCAAGGAGGTGACTTTTGAGCGGAGAGCCACGTGACAAGTGGGTGGCAGGAAGAGAAGGTGGGGACAGGTGGGGCAGAAGGGTGTCTGTGGACTGGAGGGTTGACCTTGACCAGGAAGTGGGGAGCTCTTGGTTCTCGGGCGGCAGAGGGTTGTGGGGAAGGATGCTGTCTGTGGATGTCTGGAGGTGGATGGAAGGTGGAAAAGGTGGTACAGGACAGCCCCAGCTCTGGCTGAGGCTGCGCCCGCACTCCCCTAACAGAGATGCGTGGCAAACTCACAGGCTCGCTCTGCCGCCCAGCCTCCCACCTCTGCTTCGGGGTCAGCTCAGGTTGTCAGTGTCCAGACATACCTCAGACCCCTGACCATGAAGGGAGGGTTCTCGTGGAGTATGGACAGACCATGGCTAACTGGTACATTAAAAAAGAAGTGTTTGGGGGCACCTGGGTGACCCAGTTAAGGGTCTGACTTTGGCTCAGCTCATGATTTCATGGTTCTTGGGTTCGAGCCCTGCGACAGGCTCTGTGCTGATGGCTCAGAGCCTGGAGTCTGCTTCAGATTCTGTGTTTCCCTCTCTCTCTGCCCCTGCCCCACTCACACTCTGTTTGTCTCTCTCTCTCAAAAGCAAATAAACATTTTTAAAAATTAAAAAAAAAAAAAAAGCCACCTCACTCTTGTGATTCCATTCACAAGAAGTATCCAGTGTAAACAAATCCGTGGACACAGAAAACAGATTAGTGGTTGCCATGTGGCTGGGGGAAAGCGGCTGAGGGAGTGAGGACTTCGTGGGCATAGAGTTTCCATTTGGGGGGATATGAAAATGTTGAAAACAGATTAGTGGTTGCCATGTGGCTGGGGGAAAGCGGCTGAGGGAGTGAGGACTTCGTGGGCATAGAGTTTCCATTTGGGGGGATATGAAAATGTTCTGGAACTGGATGGTGGTGATGGTTAAACCATGTTGTGAATGTACTTAATGCCACTGAATCGTACACATTAAAATGGTTACAATGGTAAATTGTATGTTACGTGCATTTTTACTACAGGAAAAAATAAAGGGAGAAATGATAACATGCACTCTTTTTCCTGACTGTATAAACCATATAAACTGTAGAGAAAATGGAAACCACTGACTTATTTAAAAAATCCAGATCACTCTAAAACTTAGTGCATATTTCCAATTCATAGATATATGCGTAATTGTATATGTATAAAAATGTAACACTGCATATCCCATTTGTAACCTGTTTTTTTCACTTGCCTGTTTATCACATTTTCCTGTATATTTTATAACAGCTTCATTGAGATATATCCACATGTCATACAATCTACTCATTTAAAGTGTACAATTCAGTGGTTTTGGATATAGTCACAGATTTATGCAACCATCACCAGGATCAATTTTATTTTTTTATGTTTGTTTAGTTTTGAGAGAAAGAGGCAAAATGTAAGCAGGGGAGGGGCAGAGAGAGAGGGAGACACAGAATCCAAAACAGGCTCCAGGCTTCCAGCTGTCAGCACAGGGCTCGAACCCAGGAACCGTGAGATCATGACCTGAGCCGAAGTTGGATGCTTAACCGACTAAGCCACCCAGGCACCACCACGATCAATTTTAGGACACTCTAGTTACCCCACCAAAAGAACCTCCACAGACTTAGCCATCACTCTCCATTTCACGTTTTTTTTTTTTTAAATGTTTATTTACTTTTGAGAGAGACAGACACAGAATGAGAGTGGGTTAGGGGCAGAGAGAGAGAGAGAGAGAGAGAGAGAGAGAGAGACAGAATCTGAAGTAGGCTCCAGTCCCTAAGCTGTCAGCACAGAGCCTGACACGGGGCTCGAACTCACAAGCTGTGAGATCATGACCTGAGCCGAAGTCGGACGCTCAACTGACTGAGTCCCCCAGGCGCCCCTCCATTTCATGGTTTTAAATAAAGATCTTCAGCACCATTTTTTCTGACCAAATAGTCCCACCTTACATCAAATGTAAGATGCCATCTTGCACCATCAATTGCAAGATGCCCGTTTTATTGACCATCAACAGAGAAAAACCTGTGCCAGTTAACCCATGACCCATATTTCCTTATTACTTACTCATCATTTAGTTTAGTAGTCATTGAAAGAGAATTTCTAGACTCATTTGGAACATATTTAGTACCGGCAATGCACGTAAGTCAGTTCAAGTAACACGGTGAACATCTATGACCACATCCATATACACGCGCAGGAACAGCAATTAGCCATAAGATACATCCTGATTTCAGAGATGCTCACCCCAGAATCAACGATGTCCAGTACCACAGGGTATCAGGTGAACTTGGCTCTCCAACAACAGAAGTTGACTGTGCTGACTTGGGCAGGAGAAAGGGATTGGTGGGGGGGGGGGGGGGGAAACGGTTCACAGAGTCGGCACTGGAGATCCAGCCTTAGAACCGGGACAGGACCAGCAACCTGAGGTCCAGCTGTCCTAAACCACCCAGTTAGGACAAGTCCGCTCAGGGTGCACTGCAGGGCTTTGTCACCACCCTGAGCAAGCTTTGCTGTCCCCCTATCTCTGCATCATCTTTTCAAGAGGCAAAACCCTGGACAAGAGCCTCCAACTGCCCAAAGCTACCCTTGGCTGCCCCATAACTGCCAGAGTCTTGCCTCCCACATGGTTTGGGGTTTCCCCCTTTCTTGGCTGAATAGCCAGGACTACAACTACCCCCCCCCAAAATGGATGTGCTACAGTTATTTATCCAGTATTATCAGGATTTCTGTATTGCTTCCAATGTCTCCATGAACAATGCAGAGTGAACCTCTTCACTCATAAATCTTTGTGCATAGTCTTGTCTTTCAGGACAGATCTAGGATACGTTTCTAGATCATTGGGTAAAGTCCTGGTGCATTTTTAGGCTCTGAACACACTTACCAAGCTTCCCTCCAGAAACACGGTGCCTGTTTGCATGCCCCTTTCCAACGGCTGCATGGACTCCTCTGAGTAGATGTACCTTGATTGGTACCAGCTGGTTTGGACACAAAGCAGAAGAAAACAGAAGTCCAGAGAGAGCACTGGAGGAGTCCAAATTCAGGGCTAGGCACACACCCCGGGGCTTTTTTGTGGTGCCAGAATGTTCCCTGTGGGATCTCTCAGCGAACCGTGTGGTGGCAGGGAGTGTAGTGTTATAATAATAGTAACTAGCAATTATTGAATGCCTGGCACATTTTAAAGCTCTCGTATTGATTCCTTTGATCCTTACAATACTCAGTGGAAGGGCGGTCTCTGGGTTCGAGTCCTGACCCCGTGGCCTTGGGCAAATCAACCCCACCTCTACCAGCTTCCGTTTGCTTAGATGTCAATGAGGATCTCAGCCCTGCCGCCTTGTATGGCTGCCGTGAGGCTGGAAATGACGTGACTTGGGTAAAGAGCTCACGAAGGAGCTCAGGCAGTGCTCCAACTGTCCTGTGGAGGGAAATTGAGGGAGGCGCCGGAGGCGAGCAGTATTCTGTTCTGGGTCCCTGTGGTCGTTCACCAGACCCTTCCTTGCAGGTGGATGAGATCCTGGGGGACCAGCCAACCGCCAAGGAACGGGTGTTCGCTGCCCTGAAGCAGTTTGCGGCACAGCAGCGAGTTGATGACCTGGTGTGGGCGCTCACCCTGGTGCTGCCCAGAGAGGCCCGTGCACCACTCATGGACAACCTCAGGTACCTTCGTTGGGGGAGGACTGGGCAGGCAGAGTGTGTCTTGCTTAGAGATGTCCGCTGTTCTGCCGCTGCCCCAGGCGCTATGCTGTGCGTCCTGCCACGGAACTGAACCCCAACACTGACCCACTCGCAAGGTGGGCCGGTGGCCTGAAGGCTGACCCTGGGAAGGGCGGCTGTTGGCTCTGCTGGGTGCCAGGGCATCACTGTGTACGAGTCGGGATGGCTGCTGGATGCTGGGCTGGGACAGGCTGCAGAGAGGACCCATCTCCTGCAGGAAGGACGCCCCGTGCTACAAACAGTGTGTGCTCTCTGCCCTCTGATGATGCCCTGTGCGCCAGGGACCTCACCAGGGCCCTAGAGAAACACTCTCTGGCTGAATCACCCCAGCACTATTATTATGCCCATTTCTCGGAGGCAGACTGAGGCTCAGAGAGGTTAAGAGGCTGGCCCAAAAGTCACACAGCAAATGAGTGCTGTCACAGGACCATGAACCCATCAGCTGTGCACTTTGTGTTCTGCTCAGCTTTGGACCCTGTCAGTTTATCCTTTAGGAAAAAAATTTCCTGGTGGGTTTACACCTGGCGTGGCCCCTGAGTCTTCTGAGCCCCCTACACCCACCCCCTCTCCCACCAGGGCATCACAGCCCAGCACAGCACAGCTTTGATCAGGCCCCCTCTGAGTGACGCCTGATGCCTTCCCTGCCGGGATCCCGGGATCCCGCGGGGTCTTTCTCTCCTCACCCTGCCTCCAGGGCCTGCGATGGCTCCCCCCTCCCCCTTCCTGGGCTCAGCCCGCCCCCTCCCCTTGCTGCCATTCACCCCACAGCCTGCCCCTCCCTCTGGGCCTGGCCAATGTCAGGGACAGGGCTGGCCACCCCCCCACCAAGCCCGGGCGCAGCGTCTCAGCTCTGCAGCGGAGCACAGAAGGCCACCGAAAGAGGCCACCATGAGCTGCCTGGGGTGAGTTAGGGGCCTGCCCCTTGCTAGGAAAATCCAAAGAGAGAGAAAAAAAAAAGTTATTTCTACAGCCTAATTTTCAGCGGATGATGCGCTGGCGCTGAGGGCTCCCTGGGGAGGTGATGGATGGGCAGCCCCCCACCCCGCCCATCTCCACCAGGGCTGGGTTAGGGGCGAGGGCGGCTCGCCGTCCCCTGGGAAGTTGGCACACTTGTGTCGAGGCTGCTAGCAGCTGGACTCAGCTGGCCCTCTCGGTCCCCCTCGTCTCCCTTCGGAGCTGCCCCGGCTTCCGTCTCTGTCGCCTCTGTCTCCCAGGACAGCCTGTCTGCCTCCCTGAGCCTGCTTTCCCGTTCGTTAGTCCCCAGGCGACCGGCAGTGGGTCAGGAAGAGCCGGGGTGGGGGAGGCGCCCCCTTGGGTGTGCTTGGTTTAGAGCCCGGGGAAGTGGGAACCCTGGACAGCCGGGGACGCCCGGTCCCCGCAGCATCCCCGGGGCGCTGCTGGGGAGGATGAAACGGCAGCTCTGTTGTCAGCGATTGTCAAGTTCGACAGGAAAATTGGGGAGGATGCTGGCAGAGGGGGTGGCGCCCAGCTGGGCTCTGCAGGGAGAGGGGTACCTTGGCAGCGTGTGGCCTCAGCCGCCCCCACCCCCATCTCCTTACCGTCCACCTCCCCACCCCCACTCCCAGGCTCTATTGGCCCACACGCTGGGTTCCAGGGTTGCGGCAGTGATCCCCGTGCAGCACCTTCTGTGGGAGAGCTCACAGGGGGTATGGAGGAGCCACAGATACAGTTACCTGTGATTCTGAGGGCTGAGTGCCAGCAGCCCAGGGCTAACTCAGCAGGGCGCAATCAGGACAGGCTCCCTGGAGGAGGCCGCAGGTGCCCCTGCTGTGGCTCAGTGACCCTCCGAGTCTGGCAGTATGTCCTATGGGGGTGGGAAGACAGCCCCCTAGAAGATTTCATCAGGGCCAGGCATGTAGCCACAGAAGTGGACCCTGCCAAGGCGAGGGTGGTGCCGCTCGGTACCCAACACTGGGCACCCAACAGTACCCGGCCGTGAACCACCTTGCTGGGGTGGGTGGCCACAAAGAGCCACCGCTGCAGCCTTGGGATGTCCCATTGGGGAGAGACAAGGTTTAAATGAGAGATTGAGCAGCAAGCGGTAGGTGAACCTGTGTGTGTGTGTGTGTGTGTGTGTGTGTGTGTGTGTGTGTGAGAGAGAGAGAGAGAGAGAGAGAGAGAGCGCTTGGCAGAGGCTGGAACCCACCCCAATCACCGTGTGACCTCTGAGGGGTGGTCCCAGGGGCCAGATCAGAAGGCTTGGGGAGAAAGCAGAGGGAGCGGTGAGATCATGGAGCACAGCAGCCACATGTGCCTTTTTAAAAATTAAATTTAATGATTATTAAATAAAATTTAAAATTCAGCCTCTCCGGCTCGCTGGGCCCATTTCGAGTGCCCAGTAGCCACGTATGACTAGTGGCTCCCGTGCGGGACAGTGCACATTTAGAACGTGTCCATCGCCGCAGAAAGTTCTCCTGGTCGGTGCTGCCATGAGGGTAAGATCTGGGTCAGTGGTGGTAACGTAGGCCAAGGGGTTCGTTCTGCAGCTCAGAGCCTAATGTGGATCTATCCCCAAAGGGATCCCAGTTTGATGAAGTGATAAAATGACTTTCTAATTAGGACGGGCCAGGCAGTTTGGGAAGTGTGACGTAGTCAGGAGAGAGCAGGGGAGCGAAGGTGGCTTTGTAGTCTGCTGTGTTCCAGGGAATCTAGAAGGAGCCGGAGGGGCAGCTGGGTGGGAGGAGAGGGAAGCAAAAGCCGTGATGCAGGAAGCTGGGATCTGGAACCCCAACAGACCTAGCTTGAACCCCCGGGTCCACTCACTGGCCATGCAGCCTTGGGCAGGCTGACTGGCCTCTACAGTTTGTCTGAAGAATGGGGCTGCCAACCCTTACGTGTTCCCAGCAGGGCTCTCGGTAGGAAATCACATAAATGAAGTGTGCCAGCTACAAGCAAGAAAGAGATCGGTTGAGAATCTGGGGTGAGGGGACACCTACACCCCACTTCATCCTCTTCTGCTTTAATGACAAATGTCCGAGGCACCATAATGCCAAGCGATTGGGAGAATTCTTATGAAACTGAGCAGAAGTACAAGGGACATAGTATGTGCTCAGTTAGTGTGGGCTTCCTCTGGGGAAGATCTCTTTCTTCCTGGCACTGTTGGCATTTGGGGCCCAATAATTCTCTGTTGCGGGGGGTGGGGGTGCTGTATGTTGTCAGATGCTTACAGCATCTCTGGCCTCCACCCACTAGATGCCAGTAGCACACTTTCCTCCCAGTTGTCACTTTGTGACAGCCCAAATTGTCTCCAGACAGTGCCAAATGTCCCCCGGGGGGCAAAATCACTCCCCAGTTGACAACTGCTGTCCTAGAGTGATGTGCCTTTAGTAGCATCCTCTTGTGGGGCAGGCTCTGCGGCAAAGGCCAGCTGTCGGCTGACCCCTGCCCTCACCCCCCACCATGTCGTCTTGGGCTATCTGGCCAGGTGCAGATATTATCCCCTTCTGATGCCTTCACTGTGCGCTGGGCTGCTGGGGCAGAGGGGCGGCATGTGCTGTGGACAGACAGGGACGGGGACAGGGGGCGACAGTGACGCCTGGCCCCAAGGCGGTGTGTGCACTTGTGCCTGTGTCTGGCATTTGCTCTGTGCTCACACCTCCTCTGCCCACAGCAAGGTGGACCGACCGTCTTCATGGCCTTCGGGCAGGCCTGGTTCTGGATGCTGGGCCATTGCATCCGGAGCCAAACAGAAACGGCTCATGATGGGACAGCGGTGGCCCTGCAGATGTCAGGGAGCTGTATTGACTCTGGAGGTTTTCGGGCATTTCTGTCCCTGGCAGGGCTGAGGACAAGGCCTGGGAGGATGCCGCATGAGTGCTGGCTCCGGCTTCCTGCTGCTGCTGCTGCTGCTGCGGGGAGAAAAGCAGGCCTGGTTGATAACATGAGGGCAGCGGCCTCACTGGGGCCAGGAACGTGGGGCTGCGGGTGGACTGGGCAGCATGGTCTGAACTGAGTACCAGGTCTGACCATGCAGTCCTGCAGGGGCCTCCCTGTGACCGGCTGCAGGAGCCCCTAGGCAGGACCACATAAGATGTTCCTTCCTCCCAGTGACTGACACAGACCTATAGGCCAGGGGGTTTCTGCCTCTGCAGTGCCAGTCTCTCTGGGTAGTGGCCACCTCGTGGTGAGGAGACGGCTTTCTGTTGACGTCCCCCAAGAAGCCCTCAAGATGTCCTGTGTCTATGTTTCCTGAGGGTGAGCAGGACTTGATCAGCCAGAAATGACCATGCAGTGGGTTCTCTGGGGTCAGTTCCTGCTCTGATTCCCAGGGAGTAGCAGGCCCAGAGCCAGAGAAGGGTCCAGACCCCCTTTCTTGTTAACTCCCACTTCTCCCCTTAGCTGTTCCTCCGATTCTCTCCCAACAGGAGGCTGGCTGGCCTCCTGAGCCTCACTTGGGAGTTGCCCCAGCCTGGCAGCCCCTCCTCACTTCCGCTCACTCACCAGATCTCACGTACTCTCCTTCCTCTGTGTTTTTAGAACCTAGCCACTTACCCCACCCCACACCCTTCACTGTTCCCCTCCCAGCCTCACCCACTCCCCTGGTGCACCAAAACCTCTGGGGTCCCTCCGCCTCTCCTTAAATCCTGAAACAGACCCTCCCCTGTCTCCTCGAGGTTCTCAGTGTTCAGTCTCAGCCGCTGACAATGGCGTTCAAGGCCTCCCTCTCTAGCCTCTTGATTAGCGCTTCTCTCCGGGGTAGGTGAGAAGGGCTTCCCCGCGCTGACCCACTCCTTGAAGCCTAACGCTAAGACCACCCTCTCCGGAAAGACTTCCCGTGCCTACAAAAGAAAGTCGGAGCTTCTCCCGAACTGTGGGGTTCAGTCTCGCCGCAGCCAGGTGCAGGGGGCCTGGGCGCCAGGGCCCGAGGGGCTGGAGGCGAGGCACCTGGGGAGGGACTGAAGAAGCCGGCCGAGAGCAAGCCGCGTTGACAGCCCCGAACCTCCCCCCAGATGCCCCGGAGCTAGCGGAAGGGTCCCCCGTGGGGGCGGGGCGGGGCGGGGCCACCCGAGAAGGGGCGGGAGCGGGGCCGCGGGCCCGGGCGGCTCGGGAGGGGCCGAGTGCGCTCGCCCGGCAGAGGCTCGTGGAGTCGCGGCGCCCTCGCTCCGCTCGCGGGTTCGGCCACCCCTACCTGTCGGCACCTGCCGCGCCGCCGCCGCCGCCGCCGGCTCCAGATGGGGAAGGACCAGGGCTTCTCTCGGCACTTTCGGTAGTTCCCCCCCCCCCCGCGCCCCGCGTCCCCGGGAACTGTGCGCCCTGGGCGCGGCGCACCCCCCTCGGGCGGCCTGAGAAGGGGTGGGGCTGGGGCACTGAGGTGGACACCCACCCGGCACACGGGGGCGAGTTCCCCGCGTTGGGTGCCTGGAACCTGCCTGCGCCTCTAGGGGTCGGGATGGGGGTGGGGGGAAACCAAGGGCTGAGACTGAAAAGCCCTCTCTCCTTCCTACGATTGGGCAGATGGAGAGAACTGGCCAGAGAGCCATGTCAGGGAATGTGGTGGAGAGAGAGGACCCTAGGGCAACCCCTAGGAGGAACCTGGGGATGGATTTACACCTGACCCCCCAGGCAGAGAGAACAGAGCTGACTGACTGAAGTTGTGTGGCCAGGGAAGAGTCCTGTGGTCTCAGAGAAGCCCGTTGGCATAGCAGGGATCTGAGAGTCCTGGGGCAGCCATACCCGCAGAGTCAGAGGGGCAGTGGTCCATGAGGCCCCAATGTGCCTGGCTGTCCTGGCTTAGTGGATTCAGAACAGACCCAGGGCTGGGGTACCTGGCCACACTGAGCCTCATGGAGGCCGACACAGCCAGGAAGGGCATCTGGTTCACAAGGCAGCCTTGGCCTCTGGCTTAGCCCTGAGGACACCAAGCAGGGAAAAGGCCACCAATCTTTTCCCACCTGTGCAGTTGGTGACTCACTGTGGTTACCACCCCAGGGGGGCGCAAGGCCTTTTCTAATTGCTGCTGGAGGGTGGAGCTGGGTGGTCATCTGGCCCATGCCCAGGTTCGACCTAGAGGCTGGGGGAGCGGGGCCGATGCCTTCTGGAGCCTGGGGCTGGAGCCCCAAGTGGGAGGTGGACAACTTCCCGCTTGTCATCCCTCTGCTTGAGCTTGAGACATGTGGTGGGTCTGGGAGGGTGTGGGGAATGTGCAGGCCAGGCAGATGGAAGTGTCAGGCTCCGGAGACCTTGAGTGACCATCTGGGGAATGAGGCTGAGGCTCTATATTTTCGGGAATCGCTGTGGATGAGCAAGGACAGCATCAGGCCAGGATGCTCCTGGAAGAGTTGAGTAGGCCTTTCATCCTGGCCTCCTGGTCGCCTGAAACATTCAGAGGTGGGGGTGGGGTGGGCGGGCAGCCCTGATGCCCCCTCCTCCTGGAGGATCCACATCCCTTCCTTCCTATCGGCCAGCTTATTCCGCTTGCCTGGTCTTCTTAATCCTACCCATAGAGGTTGGGGGAAACAGGGTGGGGGCCACTGGACAACCTCAGAGGGATTATATTTCAGCTGGCTGCAAAGCCACTGTGCCCTTCTTCCTCCCTCCTCCCCACCATGCCCTTGGCACTGGCTCCTGGTACAGAGAACATGGAAGGGAGTCTTGGGATGCAGCCAGGGAGGCCTCACTAGCAACCAGAACTTCGGAGTCCCTCGGCAGAGTCCTGCCACAGAGCTGAGGCTCAGAGGCCAGCCTTCGGTCCAAGCTGTGCCGGGGGCCAGCTGTGTAAGCCTGGAAAGTTACAGATCTTCTCTGAGCCTCCAGATCCTGTGCTATGGACAGGGGAGTCCGCCAGGATGCTAACTGCTGCCATTACTCGGAGGTGTGGTTGGGCTGCTGGTGGACCCCTGTTTACTGAGTCACTGGGTCCCTCCCCTGTGCCAAACCCTGACTGGTCACTGTGGCCCTCAGCCAAGCCACAGAGCTAGCCCTCAGAGAGCTTCCAGCTTTGCAGAAGACATCCACGGCTACCAAGGAAATCAGCCCAGGGTGTGGATCCCACACGGGGAGGCCATCCAAGCCTCCCCACTGCCTCTCACCACTTCTAGGTGGCTTCTCTGGGGGCAGGGACCACGGTGCCGTCAGCTCTGAACCTGAGTGCCTGGCTGGCACCGGTAGCAGGGTCTTACTGTATGTCACATGTTGGATTAAACTGGAGGAAGGCCAGCGTTGGGTGCTGAGGGTCGAGCCCAGTGTAGCTAGGAAACAGAGGGTACCAGGCAGGGGCAACAGCCTGGGCAAAAGTGTAAAAGGTAGGACTGGATGTGGGAGTCCTGGCAAGTTCTGAGGAGGCAGGTGTAGAAAGGACTGGCCTGAGAAGCGAGCAGGAGGACGGGGAGTGTAAGGAGGGTCTGGGGAGAGTCTGACCCCGGGGCAGATTGTGGCTTCAGTTTTCTCCTGCGGAGTTACCTGGAATCAGGTAAGAAGAAGATGAGTGGTGGGGGGATCCCCGGCTGGGGTTTGGCCTGGCAGGTGCAAGGGCATGAAACGAGGGAGTTAGGGAAGAGGTCAGAAACGGGAAGACACAGGCAGGAAGGGGAACAGGACCATGGGCGCGCTCTGGGGGCGCTCAGGTCCCTCAAGGCCAGAGTAGCGGGGACAGTCCGAATGTGACTTTCCGGCGGTGGAGCGAGCCAGGCGAGAGCCGGGCGCCGTGACTTGTCGGGTCGCCCCAACAGGCCGGTTGGGGCGCAAGTCCCGGCAGCGAGGGGGAGAGTGGGGCGCGGGCTACTGATTCCCCGGTTACCCCTGGGGTAGGGGCGGGAGAGCCCGGGGCGGCGGCCGCCAGAAGGAGCCTTTAGGCCGCGCCTTGCCGCGACCGGGGCGCTGTCTGGGGGGGACGCGCCCCGACTCTGCGGCCCTCGCCCGCAGGATCTTCATCCCCAAGAAGCACCGGGCGCGCTTCGACGAGGTGGTGTCGCAGGGTCTGCTGGGCAAGCTGTGCCGCGCCCGGCGGGCGCAGGGAGCGCAGCGGCTGCGCCGGAGCCGCAGCGAGGAGCGGCCCGAGCGCCTCCTGGTGTCCACTCGCGCCAGCGCCGCCCCGCGCCGCCCGGACGAGCCGCCCCCGCGCAAGGCTTCCTCGCTGCTGGGCGGTCGCGCGGGCCCGGGGGGCACGCGCAGGTACCCGGGGCGCGCGCGCACGGGCTGCGGGTGCATCCTAGTCGGTGGGCCGGGGTGGAGATCTGGGCAGAGCGCGCGGGGTCGGGGCGTGGACACCTGGGGGGTGCGGGTGCGGGGCAGGAGAGGTTAAGGGCAGCGGGACACGGGACATCTCTATCCCCTATGCCCCCTAGCCTCTCTCTCCCCAGGGCGGGGCACGCGGCCAGCCCCCCACCACTCCACCCCTTCTTTCTCCCCAGGACAGTCCGAGTCTACAAGGGCAACAAGAGCTTCGGCTTCACGCTGCGCGGCCATGGGCCTGTCTGGATCGAGTCTGTTCTGCCTGGTGAGGGGTAGGCGGGTTGTCCTGGATGGAGTGAAGGACCCTGTTAGGCCGATACTCAGTAACCCGCCCCCTCGCTTCCACCCCCCCAGGTTCAAATCTCAGGTAGCCTGTGCCCTCTAAGTATCCTAGATACATCCGTCTGAGTTGGGGCACACGCCCTCCAAGTTCAGGGTCACCTTTGAGCCAAGTGACCCGAGTTCTCCATCCAGACCTTTCCTGCGTCCACGTGGGGGCGCTGAGGGCGCCGTCCCAGACACTGGGGGAGCCAGGACACACACCTGATGCCTGCCCAGGCCACACCCCAACACCATGCGTGCTCTGTGCTGGGTGCCCACTGTGAACTTGGCACTTGCTGGGTGGGTCAGACTCAGAGAGGCATCAGGCCCTCAGGGCCTCTGCCCACTATCCAGTCCCTTCCTCCCAATCTGGACTCTCCTCCCACCCCCACCCTGCCTCCCTTTTTTTTGATGGTGGTGGTGGGGTGCTCCTGGAATGGCGGCATCTTGAAAAAGGCAGAGCCTTAGTGCAGGAATTTTCCCTTTTCCCCCTCTGGAGGTGGGGTGTGGGGGAGGGGGAGGGGTCTTCCATTGTGAAAGGTCTCTGTGGGGCAGGAATGTCTCCTGGCACTAAACTGAACTTTCCCTCCTGGTAACCACCTCCCAGGGCTGGGTCACCTGCATCCATAACCTCCCAGCACCTGAGCATGCTGCTCCTGGTGACACATCCCCACTGGTGGACCCGCTGATGCTGAGTCCTGTCTGCCTTTCCTCATCTCACACCTCCAATGCATGGATTTGTGGGATGGACATCTTCTGATCCCAGGAAAGTGCCTTAGTGCCTTAGCATCTCCCGCCACGGGGATCTCAGATGACTGACGCGTTCCAGTTCTCGGATCTGTGCACTAAGTTGTTGACACAGTGTCGTAGGGAAGAGGCCCAAGGGCTGGTGCTCTAGAAAAGAGTAATCTCTCCTCTTTGTCTCTTCCAACTGAGCCACCACCTTCCTGCTCCACCCACGTGGTCCAGCAGGAGATCCTTTGCCTCGGGCCATATTAAAATCTAGATGTGCTGTTCTCTCCAACCCAGTGTCCAGGCTTCCCCTTGTCTTCCTTGTCATAGGAAGCGAAACCAATGCTTCAGTAAGAGCTTTTACAGAAGGGGAAACTGAGGCCTTTAGAGGCTCTGGCAAAGCAAGGACCAGAACCTGAGATCTCCTGACTCCTGTTCCAGTGATCTTGAATTCCCCGGCTACAACCCCACCGGCCCTCCTACCCCAGGCTGGCCCAAGCTTCCAGACAGGCCAGATTGGATTCACCACCACCATCGCCCTCTCCTCTCCCCCTTTTCAGCCCCAGGGAAAGGACTCTGCTTCCCTAGCAAGTCTTTCCTGAGCAGCCTTCTCCCCTGCCCCCTCTGCCCCGACAGTCCCCACAGCCTCATGAGAGTACGTTTTCTTTAGGCATCTGTCCCTTCCCCCACTTGCTTCCAAATCAAATTTAGAGCAGCACCTGATAAAAGAGGCAGAAAGGAAAAAAACCTGCATCCACAGGAGCAAGGTTACCAGCCCCTCCCCAGGTGGTGGGTACTGGGTTTGGTCTGACCTTCAGGGCCATCAAAGCCGAGTGAGAGTCCACTGCTATCTTGGGTTTAAAATGCAGGTTTTATTATTATCCTGGTGCAGTGAGGCCAACAGATCAGGAGATAATCACCATTGGAAAAAAGAGCGTGTCCTTCACAGTTCCCAAGAGGAAGGGACATGCCACATCATGCAGGGCCACACCACCACACAGGGCCACATGGGAAAGGGAAGGATCGAGCCAAGCAGGTTAAGCAAGCTAAGCAGGTGTAGGATGAGTTTGAATGCTTTCAGCAGGCTCTGGGGCATAGGAGCTGTCCCCTTTTGGGAGGTGCCTGGCCCTGGGTGATTAGGGCAGGGCAACAGTGGCCCGGGGTGTGAGAGCCCCGTAGACAAGGAGGTTGGTTGGTTGTAGGCTCTGGATCCGTTGTGTACAAGAGACACTTTTCCGAGCCAGTCATTTACCACATAGGAGTTGGCTAGCCCTGGGAGGGCAGTGCTTCCCAGGTCACCATTGCCCCCAAGATGCCAAAGCATCAGGAAGCACAGAAACAAACAAGCATGATTAATACACCATGTTTCACAGCCTGAGGGAGACGCATGCGTCCCTCTAGGCAGACGCACTTTCTCCTGATGACAAAGGCACAGAGGAATCTGCCACGTGAACTGTTACGTGAGGGGCAGAGACCGGTGTATGGACCGGGGCTCTCAGCAGGTGCACAGATGCTGCAGAAATACCGCTCCCAAGACCTTCCTTGTTTCTGCACTGCTTCAACAGCTCAGGGCTGACGGGTGGTCCACACTGTGCCCCAAACCCTCCCATGCCCACCCAGGGGCTCACTCCCTGCTCAGAGCAGCTGAGAGCAGAGGAGTACTGGGTCTAATGTGGGATCTGCTGGCCTGAATTTGGTTGTCCTTTGCCGCTTTTCCCGTTTTGTTCCTGTGAAATGGGCTCGCAGAGCGCGGCCCTGCCCAGCTGACCGGCCCGCGCTCTCTTCTCGCTTCCAGGGAGCCCGGCTGACAATGCTTCCCTCAAGTCAGGTGACCGGATCCTCTTCCTCAATGGACTGGACATGAGGTCAGAGGCTACTGGGGACATGAGAGCTTGGTGACACATCATCCTCCAAGACTCCTGCCTCTTGGGACACCCAGGCCGTGGTCCCAATCTCCTATGACCACTTGGTCCCCACAGTCTGCCCCTCTTCCTGTGGGAACCCTTGAATCTGTCCCCCTACACTAGCCAGGATGTCATTGATCCTTCCAACCGGAAAACACCCCAGCTCCATGCAAGGGACACAGTTAAATGGACCATGAGTGTCTTGCCCTTGAGGATAGCCCAGCCTAGGGGTGATGTGGGCTCAATCCCTCTGCGCCCAGAAGTGTCCAGCTGGTCCTGGGCCCGGAGCATCTCCTGCAGAGGATATGAATGAGCAGGACCCGACTTCTGGTCCTGGCCTAGCTGTGGGCATGCTGAGTGGCCTCTACCAGCAGGACAAGGAGGTCTGGTGGGTGGCCGTGGACAGGGCTCATCCTGGTCAGGCCCTCCTGGGCCATCTCTTCTCGGCAGGAACTGCTCCCATGACAAGGTGGTGTCCATGCTTCAAGGCAGTGGCGCGGTGCCCACGCTGGTGGTGGAGGAGGGGCTTGTCCCGTTTGCCAGCGGTGAGACACCCACTACCACTAGGCTTCACGGCTCACAGACACCCTGCCAGGGCTCCGTGTGTGGGATTTACGAGTCTGCACAGGACTCTGCCTTTCCCCCTAAGCCTGCAGCTTCCCTCCCCACGTGGTGCCGTAGATTCCAGTGGGGCAGCCTCAGGGACCCTGCCAGGGGCTGTCCCTGCATCCCTGTCCCCAGCTTCTGGCAGCAAGTGTGGCTCCCAGTGCCCGGCACTCCCCCCAGCTGCCAGGGACACGACATCCAACCTGGGGATCCTGGGTCACCTGTGCCTCTCCTGCCCGTGGTCCCCGACAGACTCCGATTCTTTGGATTCCCCCAACCCGTCCTCGGCGCTCACCTCCCTGCAGTGGGTGGCAGAGATCCTACCCTCCAGCATCCGGGTTCAGGGGAGGACTTTCAGCCAGCAGCTGGAGCACCTACTCACGCCTCCCGAGCGCTATGGGGTCTGCCGGGCACTTGAGAGCTTCTTCCAGCACAGGTGGCTGAACCAGACAGGTGGCGGGACCAGCCCCGGGTGGGCCCCAAATGCTGCCCAGACTCACCATCGGGGTCTCCCTGCCTGGGTCTCCTCCACCCCGTTCTCCTGGGCTGGGGGGGTGCTGGGGGGGGGGACTCAAAGAAAGCAGCAGCTGGTACCAGGGGCCCCGGGGGGGGTGGGCAGTCCAGGTGCCCCACAACAAACCCTCACTCTTAAACCTCCCAGCCACGTGACCTAGCCTCTGCAAGGTGAAGCAGCAACCACCAGCTGCACTGGTCATGAACCGCTCACAAGACTTTGGCCTGTGGGCGCTTGCCACCGGCCGGCCGGCCGGCATGGGGCAGGGGGGAGGGGGTGCTTAGGTCAGTGTCTTCCTTTTTGTAACTTCAGTCCATAGGGTCATTGTCACGGCCCATGCAAACCCCTCACCTGTCCGTGCCCTTTTCTTTTTTTTTTTGTTTTAAACAGCGTTGTTGAGATATAACTCACACCATCACTTAAGGGTACGAGGCACTGATTTTTAATGCACACATCCGTGCATCCGTGACCACACTCAGTTTGAGAACGTTTTCATCACCTCAGAAAGGAGCCCCACACCTCTTCACTGTCACCCCCTCCTCCTCTGCCCTCCCCCCACCCCTTAAACAACCATGAATCTGCTTCAGTGTCTCTGTGGCTTTCCCTGTTCCGGACTCCCACATGAATAGGAGCCCACAGTATGTGGGCTTTCACGTCTGGCTTCTTTCGCCCAGCATCGTGTTTTCCAAGTCCATCCAAGCTACGGTATCTATTTCCTTCCTTTTTCGTAGCCAAATAACATTCCATTTTGTGGACAGACCACATGTTGTCTATCTGGATGCTGGGCTTGTCTCCACCTTTCATTGCCTTTTAGCTCCTCTCCCTCTCCCACATCCCTCCCCTGCCAAGGCACCAGTCTGATGAATTTAACGGGCATCCTTTTGTCTGATGTGTTCCTCAAGTGTAGGCATTGCTGTTTCATATGATGTATTTTTTTTTTAAGTTTTATTTAAGTAATCTCTACACCCAACGTGGGGCTCGAACTCATGACCCCAAGATCAAGAGTCACATGCTCTTCTGACTAAGCCAGCCAGGCGCCCCACATATGATGTATCTTTTTGTTCCGCATCATGATTGTGCTATTCTTTGCACGTTCTGTGTGTGACTTTCTTCCACCAAGTGCTGTGTGTTTAGATCTGTCCATGTTGTTCCGCGGACATGGAATACATTGTTTATAACTGCAGCCAGATTCTTGTAGATCACCTCCCCCGCCAGCCGTGTCTGAGGTATTTACCTGCCAGTGACAGACCCCGCCTTGCCACCACTGTGTTCCATCACAGTAGCATTGGTGAACATTGGTGAACATTCTTTCTGACCTAAAGCTGGGTCTAGGTACTAATTCGATTTTTCAGCCTTCATCTGGGAGAAAGACCGTGACTATGGGGTGTGTTGGACTTTGGGTTGGGCCCTGGATCTCTTGGGCAACTTTACAATCTGTTGCCTTCCAAGACCCCTGTTTGACAGCCCCCAGCCAGCCTGTCCATGGTCCATCAGAGCAATTCCTTCCTTAATCACTTATGGTCACCCCACTTTCGTCCTGCACATTTCCCCACGGAGCTGTGCACAGTTCGTTTGAAATTTACGTCTCAGAGCAGAATTGCTGGCTTTTAAGGTATTTGCTTACCTAACGTTTAAAAAATTATTTATTTATTTTGAGAGGGAGAGTAGGAGAGGGACAGAGAGAGAGGGGAGAGAGAGAGAGAGAGAGAGAGAGAGAGAGAGAGAGAGAGAATCTTAAGCAGGCTCCACTCCCAGTGCGAAGCCCAATGTGGCGCTCAATCCCACAATCCTGGGATCATGACCTGAGCTGAAATCAAGAGTCGGATACTGAATTGACTGAGCCATCCAGGCGCCCCTGTGTACCTAGTTTGACAAAGTAATACCAAATATTTTCCCAGAGCACCGCTGTCACTCATACCTGCAGTCTTTCAGCCAGAAAGTGACATCTTTTTATTTTGAGTTTTTAAATTACTATTTTAGGGGCGCCTGGGTGGCTCCGTCAGCTCAGCGTCCGACTCCTGATTTCAGCTCAGGTCATGATCTCATGAGTTCGAGCCCCGCGTCGGCCCCTGTGCTGACAGCTCAGAGCCTGGAGCCTATTTCTGATTCTGTGTCTCCCTCTCTGCTTCTCCTCTGCTCGCACTCTGTCTCTTAAAAATGAATAAACATTTTTTAAAAATAAAAAAAACCCAGCCGTAGACAATATATAAACAAAGAGTCATGGCTGTGTTCCAATAAAACTTCCTTTACAGACACAGAAGGGGGTCCAGAATTTGGCCTGCGGACCATCATTTGCCAATCCCTGAGGTAGTGAGTCAGCCTCGCCAGTACGCTCTATGTGTTTTCGTCTTCACAGTGACTCTATGAGATAGATGCTATTTTTATCCCCATTTTACAGATAAGGAAACTGAGGCACCGAGAAATTAAGTAACTTGAGAAAGGTCACTTGGCTGGTAAGTGGCAGAGCCAGGATTTGAATCAGGGTGGCCGATCGCCAGGCCTGCCTTCCTCCCTTCCCTGTCTCCGCAGGGTTCTGTGGCCTGGAAGCGCCCCCCCACCTTGTCCATCTCTCCCTCCCCCTATGGTGAGCCCCTGAGTAATGAAGCCGTTGCTCCTGCACCCTCCCCCAGGAACATTGACACCCTCATCGTGGACGTCTACCCTGTGCTGGACACACCCGCCAAGCAAGTCCTTTGGCAGTTCATCTACCAGCTGCTGACTTACGAGGAGCAGGAGCTGTGCCGGGAGAAAATCGCGTGTTTCCTGGGCTACACGGCCATGACAGGTAAGCAGCCTCTCCCGCTGCCCCGCCCACCGAAGAGCCAGACACCTGTTCTCAGATCGCAGCCTACCTGGGCCTCTTCCACACACGGATGCACCCCTGTGTCATGCAGACACGTGCCCGACACACCTGAGCTGGTCACACACTTGGCCCCGCGGATGCGCCTTGCCAGCTTGACCTTTTTTATTATTATTATTTCTTTTTTAATGTTGATTTGCTTTTGAGAGAGAGAGAGCGCGTGAGCAGGGGAGGCACAGAGAGAGAGGGAGACACAGAATCCGAAACAGCTCCAGGCTCTGAACGTCAGCACAGAGCCCGACGTGGGGCTAGAACTCACAAATCCCAAGACCGTGACCTGAGCCAAAGTCGGACACTTTACGACTGAGCGACCCAGGTGCCCCTCAGCTTCACCCTTAAGTAACATCTGCAGTCTTATCTCAGACTTTAGACACCCTGCCTGTCCTCCCGGAAGCCCAGGCTTCTCACCCACAACATGGGAGTGACCTCAGTGGCCGTGCATTGCACCTCAAGAAATGTGGCACAGACCAGGAAATTCGTGTGGTTGCTGTTTACAGAGCTGGAGAGTGAGCACACAGTCAGGTCACACCTGGCTGGTGTGCCTCGATGCACACGGACACACACTAGGGCCTGCCGGACGATGTGTGGCCTCAGCTTCCCACAGCTGCCCATCTCTTACAGTGTCCCCCATGTGGCCATAAAGCCACACCCATCATTTAGGCCAAACCCTGTGCCCATGTTCTACATACTCTGCACCTGCTAGGTCACAGCCTGCAGACCTGTGTGCTGGCCCTTGTGTGCCCACCATCCCTAGTCCTGGGGACCCACAATTTGGTGGGAGAGGCTCGAGGGTTTTAGCAAGAGGCTCGGGGCATAGGCTGAGCAGTAGGTGTACAATCTCTCTCCACTTGCCAAGCAGAGCCTGGGGTCACAGATCGGTGCACACAGCTGCTGCCTTCACCCTTCCTGGGAGGCCCCTGGGCTGAGAGGACAAGGGGCCCGTCTCCTGTTCATGTCCCACAGCAGAGCCAGAGCCCGAGTTGGACCTGGAGCCAGAGCCCGAGCCTGAGCCCGAGCCGGTGCTGGAGCCCCAGCGACGCAGCTCCCTGAGGGCCTCCTCCATGTGCCGCCGCAGCCTCCGGTCCCAGGGCCTAGAGGCCAGCCTCAGTTGCGGTGAGGCTCTGGACGGGAAGGCGGGACTGGGTGTGAGGAACAGGGCTCCGTTTTCCTACCTGCAAAATGGGGTTGGTGAGACGAGAGATCCCGGAGAACGGGTTGAGCGGGGCTGAGCCATGGCCCTCGGGGGTCTGCAGGGCTTGCTAGTTCTTTCTCCATGGCTGCCCACTGAGCCTGGGCTGGAACCTGAGCCTTAGAGCTCAGAAGGGTCACTGGATGTCTCCACGGTGGACTCCACCCTCCCCGATTCCCCCAGCAGGTCCCGGTGACTGTCCCGAGATGCCTCTTCCTCTAATCCCAGGCGAGCGCCAGGCAGGCGACGGCACGTCCCTCCCTGAGACCCCCAATCCGAAGATGGTGAGACCTCACCACCCTCCTGGTGGTTCACTTGGCTGCTGGGAATAGGTAGCTCCTGGGGCTGGGGCAGAACCCTGCCTCCCAGACCACCCAGGCCTGGCCTCTGAGGCCATGTGAGGGCCTCACATGGGAGGGGAGGGTGGGTTGGACTCACCCTGGCCTCCTCTCCCCAAAGATGTCAGCCGTCTATGCGGAGCTCGAGTCCCGACTGAGCAGCAGTTTCAAAGGGAAGGTGGGGACCACGTCCAGATCCCGTGCCTCCCCGCCAGTGCCCAGCCCGGCAGGTGCAGCAGGTAGGGGCTCAGCCGGCTGGGGTTCCTGAGGGCAGCACTAGCTTCTGTCCACTGGGCTGTCGGTCTGGGTGTTTTCCCCATCTGAGGCACATCCTTCTAGCCTCCCCTTTGTTGCATAGCTCCATGACTGAGTTGTGGGGAACCTCAGTGGCCTCCATGGCAAAGGTCCATCAAGGTTAGGGTTGTCGCAGGTCTTCCCAGGTCCCCTCCAATCCTTACCCCTCCTATAGATTTAGAAGAGCCCAGGTCTTTCCCCTAAGGAGCCCTGAGTTAGCATGTGGCTGTTGGATAAACTATTAAGTGCATGCATTGCTCTGTGAATGGCCCAACTGAGAAGCTAGTTTCTCTGCAGTTCAGAAGGCAGGACGCCGGGGCAGTGTTCCTGTCAGCCAAGGGCCTGTCGGGTGCGGGAGGTGCCTCATGATCCTTGGTCTGGGGCCCGGAGAAGGCCCATCTCCCCTTTGAATTGTGTTCGGTCAGTCCTAGGTGGGACCAAGATGAGCTGGGGTCTGGCCTGTCCTGGGGCTAAGTACTGTTCCCCCTCACCTACTCTGACCTTTGATTTCCCTTAGGGAAGGGTCTGGGGAGGCAGGGGCATCCAGGGTCTTGTGCTGTGTCCAGAGAGGGAAAGGAAGGTACCCAGGGACACAGAGCCACCCTGCCCCGGGCCCCTCCTCTCCAGCCTGCACCTGGGACCCAGGTGCTGACTGAAGAGACCTCACACCTTATCCCCCACCCCAGGGCCCAGGACCCTGTCCAGCGTCTCGTGGCCCAGCGAGCGGCTCCTGCCCTCCCCCTGCTACTACCCACTGTGCTCAGGGGGCCTGGCCTCCCCCAGCAGCTCTGAGTCTCACCCCTACGCCAGCCTGGACAGCAGCAGGGCGCCCTCCCCACAGCCAGACCCCGGGCCCATCCGCTCCGACAGCCCCCCAAGTCCAGACCCTGCCCGCCCACCCAGCCGCAGGAAGCTCTTCACCTTCTCCCGCCCCATGCGAAGCCGGGATACTGACCGCTTCCTGGATGTGCTCAGTGAGCAGCTGGGCCCCCGGGTCACTGTCGTGGATGATTTCCTGAGCCCTGAGAATGACTATGAGGAGGTGAGTGTGAAAGCAGGTGTGGAGGGCGAGGGGCCCACGTGTGCCATGGGGGTCTGGAAGGGGAAACAGTATCCCTGAGCTCCCTCAAGAAGCCTGTTGCAGGGGCGCCTGGGTGGCGCAGTCGGTTAAGCGTCCGACTTCAGCCAGGTCACGATCTCACGGTCCGTGAGTTCGAGCCCCGCGTCAGGCTCTGGGCTGATGGCTCGGAGCCTGGAGCCTGTTTCCGATTCTGTGTCTCCCTCTCTCTGCCCCTCCCCCGTTCATGCTCTGTCTCTCTCTGTCTCAAAAATAAATAAAAAAAAAAAAAAGTTGAAAAAAAAAAAAAAAAAAGAAGCCTGTTGCCCTTGGGAATCTGCCCCAGGCTACTTCCCTCCCTGCCCCGGTCCATCCCAGAATCTGTCCCAGGCTACCCCACCCCCCTGGCTTGAGCTATCCCACCCTTTGACTCAAACTATGACACCCCCCACTCAAGGCCACCCCATATACCTTATCTCGGGTTACCCCGTTCCTTTTCCCAGACTGTCCTATCCTTGTCCCCAGGCTGTCCCACCCCCTGCCCCAGGCTATCCCACTCTCCCTCACCTTGCTCCGCCCTGGCAGATGAGCTTCCACGATGACCAGGGCAGCTTTGTGACCAACGAACGGAGCAGCGCTAGCGAGTGCATCAGCAGCAGTGAGGAAGGCAGCTCCCTGACCTACTCCTCTGTCTCCGACCACATCCCCCCACCCCCACTCAGCCCCCCGCCTCCGCCGCCTCTGCCCTTCCATGACCCTAAGCCCAGCTCCCGCACCCCCGATGGTCCTCGGGGCCCTGCTCAGACACTGGTCAAGCCCCTCACCCAACTCAGCCACCCAGTCCCTCCACCGCCCCCGCCACCCCTGCCCCCACCGGTGCCCTGTGCACCCCCCATGCTGTCCCGGGGCCTGGGCCACCGCCGAAGTGAGACCAGCCACATGAGCGTCAAGCGCCTACGGTGGGAGCAGGTGGAGAACTCGGAAGGCACCATCTGGGGTCAGGTAGGTGACCTGGGGCCTGGGGGTGCCCTGCACCAGGGGTAGGTGGCCTGGGCAGCAGCATTGAAGACAAGCCCCCGTCCAGTTTGTAGCCCCTGGCATTTCCCGCTTCCGTTTCCCTAGCATCGTGAACCCAGGACAGCTCTGGTGAGAGCACCCCCTGCAAAGAACACCCCCAAGCAAGGCCAGAGCTCTTGGCCACCTCCTTAAGCCCCCTCGGTTGGCTGCGGCCCCTTTGCAGTCCCTTCATCCGCCTGCCCCAGTGCAGCTTGCTGGCTTCTGCAGGGGGGGTATTGCAGATGTACGTATGCAATGGACTTGAGGAGGCAGCGGCTCACCGCCTGATAACCTGGACGAGTTCGTGTCTCCCGCAGTCTCCTCTGGCCCCCACGTGTACCCCAGGGCCTGACCAGGGCTCTCCCTTCAGTAGCTCCCAGGGCAGCCCTTAGAGGGTGGGTGGGGTGGGCGGTGGCAGTGCGGTTGCCAGGGTAGGGCCTCACTGTGACGCCCTCTGCCTTGCAGCTCGGGGAAGATTCTGATTATGATAAGCTGAGTGACATGGTAAAATACCTCGATCTGGAGCTCCACTTCGGCACCCAGAAACCTGCTAGTGAGTGGCCCGAGGGCCCTGGGGGAACCCTCCACAAGCCCCCTCTGGAAGTCCACCTGCTGCCTTCTGTGGCATCCCGGGGCTTAGAGTCCCAGAGGCCCGCACCAACTGCCATTTGCTTACCGTGTCCCTGAGTTATTTAACTTCGCAGAGCCTCAGTTCTCCTGTCTCCAAGTGGAGATGACCCTAATAGCTGGCATTTATTGCATGCTTCCCAAATGCCAGACACCCTTGTTTCTAAATCAATCCTGTGATGACCCTAAGAGACAGGGACTGTGACCACCCCGGCTTCTTGATGAAGAAGCACAGAGAGGCTAGATAATACGCTTAAAGTCACAGAGCCAGAATCAGGTGACCAGGAGGCATCCATATCTAGGAGACTAGATGTCCCTTCTAGTCTCTCTGTCCCCTCTCCCCTCTCTGGGTATCTCCCTATAGGATTGTTGGGTGGGGTTCCAGGCAGCCAGGGGTATCATGTGTGACAGGTGGTTGCAGGATGGAAGACAAAGGCCTTTGTCCATCCAGGAAGCATCTGCAAGGTGAAGAGGTGGTTGGTTCACCTTACTCGGGCAGCTCAGTCCCAAGGGCCCCGGCGGGGGGAGGGGGAGGGGGGGGGGCGGGGAGGGGAGGGGCACCCACCACGCATGCTGAGTATGTTACACCTGAGTGGGAGACTGAGGAATGAAGGAACTGTGGACACCTGGAGCTGATTCAGTCACGGCCCTGTCAAGGGGTGTCTCGCCATTGGGTGTGGCCACACCCCTCCTGGGCCGTCCCACCAGCCTAGTGTCCTCCCGTTAAACCACTTTCCCTTCCAGAGCCGTTGCCCGGGCCCGAACCCTTCAGGAAGAAAGAAGTGGTGGAGATCCTGTCTCACAAGAAGGCCTACAACACCTGTGAGGGGTTCGGGGAGTCCCAGGGCTTATGGGGGACAGGAGGCGGCCCCGTCTCTGGGCGGCAGAGCTTTGGATCCGCGGGGGTGGATGACACATTAGTCCGTGGGGGTCCGACACCGGCTGGGTGAAGGCCCCCTCCTAGGTCAAGGAACCCACCCCGGCGCAGGTGCCGCGCTGGGCTCCACCCTCATTGGCCCCGCCCCCTCGTTGGCCCCACCTCTACAGGCCTCGGCTTCCGGGTTATGACCCCGCCTCCAGCCGCATCCTCTACTCTCCCTCACGGGGTCTCCTCCCTCATTTTGGCACCACGCCCACAGACCCCACCCGAATCTAGGTCTAAGTCTTCGAGAACCTTGTCCTCGCCTTTATTCGGCCTTGGGAAGAACCCTCAGCCTCTCCGGGCCGGCTCCTGCCCCGCCCAGTTCCTTGCCCCGCCCAGGCCCCACCCGGTAGCCCCGGGGAACTTAGGCGCCCCGCCCACCCTCCGCCCGGCCCCGCCCCCGGCTCACGCTCGCGGCCCGGCCCGCAGCCATCCTGCTGGCGCACCTGAAGCTGAGCCCCGCGGAGCTGCGGCAGGTGCTCATGAGCATGGAGCCCCGGCGCCTGGAGCCCGCGCACCTGGCGCAGCTGCTGCTCTTCGCGCCCGACGCCGACGAGGAGCAGCGCTACCAGGCCTTCCGCGAGGCGCCCGGCCGCCTCAGCGAGCCCGATCAGTTCGTCCTGCAGGTGCCGCGGCCGTGACCGCCGCCCGGGGTCGGGGGGTGCTGCCCGGCGGCCTCGGCCGCCTCCATCGGGGCTCTCGCTGTGACCGGGGCTGCGTGGGTCCCGCTCCCCTACCGCCACTGCGCTCGCGCCTCCGAGTCCCAGTTTTACACCTTTAATGGCCAGTTCCCACCCGGGGTTCAAGGTAGATGGGATTGTGCTTATTTTTGTGTGCTCATTTTGGGATTGTGCTTATTTTTCTTGAGGGGAATGCCGGGCGGCCAGCTGACCCCCACCCCAGGCTGCGGTGGGGCGGTGGGGCCCCCTGGTGGGATGGGTGCAATCCTGGCGTTGACTTCGTGACAGATGCTGTCGGTTCCGGAATACAAAACCCGCTTGCGCAGTCTCCACTTCCAGGCCACCCTACAGGAGAAGACAGAAGAGATCCGGGGCAGCCTGGAGTGCTTGCGCCAAGCCTCCCTTGAGCTCAAGAACAGCCGGAAGCTCGCCAAGATCCTGGAGGTCAGGGCGCACCCACTCTCCCATCACTCCACCTGCTTGTCTGCCCCTTGGGGCTTCCAATCTGGAGGCCCATCCTGATAGTGGTCTGGGGTGCGGGGTGAGCACCTGGGCAGGACCTGCCCACCTTTCTTTCCACAGTTTGTGTTGGCCATGGGCAACTATCTCAACGATGGACAGCCCAAAACTAACAAGACCACAGGCTTCAAGATCAACTTCCTGACGGAGGTGAGGGGACCAGTTGGCAGTAATGTATGAGCTTGCTCTACCGTATGGAGGCTGGGGAGGCCAGGCCCAACCCAAGTTGTGGCAGAGGGGAGGAGAGAATGTCATGGCCAAGGAGCGCCCTTCTCCCAGGAGGAAAAGCTGGCTGCCAGCAGGCCAGAATGTAATTGCAGTAAAGGATGGGTGGGGGACCGTTTCCAAGCCAAGCCTTGGGATCTGGAAAAATGGAGGGTGGGGGGACAGGGAGGGAAGACTCCAAGAGGAAGGAGAGAATCTCACCTGGTAGCTTCTGTGTCCTTAATACCACCACCACTGTCAGGCCGTCCTACGCCTATAAGATCTAGGATCTGAGAAAGGACAGCTTGAATACCTGGTCTTCCCACTGTTTCTGGGACCTTTCCCCATGGTACCTTTGATTGTTTTAAAAGAGAAGAAAAACTCCATTTGTAGATATGAATGTTTTAGGATGTCTGAAGCCCAGGAGGGCCACATATGGTTCCAGAAAATCACAAGAAGGAAGACATGTGAATGGTGTCCCACCACCGTCACCCAGGGGTCAGAAAATCTGGGGTTATATTTGCTGACAAGGCCTCACTGCCAAGGACAGAAAACCTGGTGGCCTTCTCTAGCCGATGGCTGTGGGCCTGGTTCCTGGGGGGCTGGAAGGATGTCTCAAAGATCTGGGCCAGGGAACCTCCAAACTCCTGAGGAGGCCTGTGGGCATCCCAGCAGAGCTTCAGAGGAAGAAATACTGGCAACTTTGGAGTAGCTGGGTGTCAAGGGCCAGGAATTGCTGTCACAGTCCAGGAGACTTGGGGCCAAGGGTACCCAGGCCTGTGTGATCAGGTGTCTGATGGGGTCCTTGAGGAGTATGTCTGCTGGGCATCACTTGCAGCTGAACTCCACGAAGACTGTGGATGGGAAATCTACCTTCCTGCACATTCTTGCCAAATCGCTGAGCCAGCACTTCCCAGAACTCCTCGGCTTTGCTCAGGACCTGCCCACTGTGCCCCTGGCTGCCAAAGGTAGGCTGAGTGCATGGGCGGGGAAGCAGAGGTGCCACTGTCCTGGGCTGGGAGGCCGGGTGCTCGTGAGGCTCTGTTCCCTTCCCCACAGTGAATCAACGGGCCCTGACCAGTGACCTAGCTGACCTCCATGGCACCATCAGTGAGATACAGGCTGCTTGCCAGAGCACGCCCCCCTCCGGTGAGGACAAGTTTGCTGTGGTCATGACAGTATCCTCTGAGCAGCCAGTCCCAGCACCGGGATGGGGAGCTGTCTGTAGCCCCAGTGGCCACTGGGATCCGGGGGTCCTGGCAGAGGGTCCATCCTGGTGATTTAGAATCCAAGCACTTACACGAAGTCTGCATAACTGAAGAGGAGTTCTTTTGACTGTCCAAAAGCCACTGCCTCGCCCCATCTGTCCTCCTGGGCCATAGAGCCCAGATTTAAGTCACAGGCAGTCAGGAGAGGGGGACATTGCCACAGAGTACAGATAGCGGCAAATGCTACAGAAAAAAAAATAGAGAGAGAGAGATCAAAGCCTAGAGAGTGACAGGGAGATACTATCAGCGGGTGTTTGGGGAGGAAGGGGTCACGGCATCTGAGAAGAGCCCACAGGGGAGACAGGGCTACCCTACAGAGAAGACAAGTGGAGGGCCACGAGGCTGACTGGCTGTGGTGGGCTTCATGGCCAGCTGAGAGGGCAGTGTGCGAAGGGACTGGAGCCCCCCGAACAAGCATGGCTCTTGGCTGAGCACAGGGCATGTGGCAGCTAGGCTCAGCCACTTCCAAACTGGACTGCCCGAGAACCTGAGGATGCCTGGCAGTTTCCTTAACGGGGCAATCAGTCCTTCCTAGAGACGGCCCAGCCGGTGCTGCGGGCCCTGGACGCGCTGCAGCGGGAGGCCACCGAGGAGCTGGGCAGGGCGCTGGCCTTCTTCGGCGAGGATTCCAAAGCCACCACCTCTGAGGCCTTCTTCGGCATCTTTGCAGAGTTCATGAGCAAGTTTGAGGTGAGCTGTGATGAGAGGCCGAAGAGGCCTCTTAGAAGTCCCTCTGGAGGTCAAATGAGGCCTCCATGAAGCCCAGATTGGGAAAGGGCCCCCTGCAAATGTGACAGGACCCCCATGGGGCCAATAGGTCCCTTCCCCGGCTCCCTGGGTGGGGAGATGAGGCAGGGCGGGGAGTCAAGGGTCCCTGGACCGCTGACCAGCCCCTCCCCATGTGCCCCTTCCTCCCCAGCGAGCACTCAGTGACTTGGAAGCTGGGGACGGCCCACGCAGCTCAGGGATGGTTTCGCCCCTGGCCTGGTGACCTCCGGAGCTCATCTTGCCCAAGGCCCAGCCCAGTGGCCTGGAGCAGCCCCGAGTGGCCTGGGTGCGGGAGGTGGGGCCCGGCCTCCCCGCATCTCCAGCTACCTCAGCTGTCGGGCTCTGGGTGCCGGGAAGGTTCAGGGTCATCCAGGCTTCCCTCTGTGGGCCTCGGCCCCCGCTCCAAACAAGCACGGGGATGTGGGGCAGAGCGGAGCCGCCAACTCCCCGTGGAGCGTGAACCACGGCTGCCCGCAGGTGTGCTCACACTGGGGGGCCTGGCTTTGCCCCTCCTGGCTCCGAGGGGCCTTCAAAGCAGCCGCTGGCTGTACGCACCCTCAGGACTCTGGTCTGGTCCCGGGGAAGGGTTTGGGGGTGGGGGTGGGGGCCGTGACCAGCAAGTGGATTGCGAGGTGGCCCCCAGTCGGGGGCAGTGTCTGCCATCTGCCCCTCAGAGCTCAGCCAGAGCACACTCTGCCCCAAGTGGGGACGTTGGAACCTCCTTTCCAAGTCTGCTCCCAGTGGGCTGAAGGGACACCCTTGCAAAACACACACCCGGACCCCAGAGAAGGTGACGGATGCCCTCGAACATGCCATGCCAATGGGCACGACAGGCCTGTGGTCCCTCACCCAGCCCCGGCCTCCTGGGACTGCTTGGAAGAAGGCAGGGAGGAAAGACACCCCCAGGTGCAGGGACCTGGGAGCCTGGGTCTCGGAAGCTGGAAGAACTGCAGTTGACGGCAGCCCAGCAGGGCAGGCAGGAGAGATGCTGGGCAGGGATAAGGGGGAGAACTGGGTTAGGAAGGCACGCCTCGTCAGATGGTAGAATTGAGGGTTTTTATCCTGCAGACAAATTTAAGTCCAGTTTGGAAGTGGCGAGTTTGAAGTGGGGCGTCTGAGAATGGGATGGCGTGGCCAAGGTGGGGGCGGGGAGGACAGAGAGATGTTTCGGTTCTGGGTGAGCAGGATTTGGTGGCCGATTGCCTAGCTGGGTGGCAGTGACGTTCCCTGGAAGAGGTCACATGAGCAGAGCAGGTGTAGCGGCGGACGACACAGTGGGACATGCTGGGGCCCCCAGAGGCTGTTTCCCGTGTGTGCCTGGAGGCCCTCGTGAGGACGGGAGGAGAGGAGACAGTTACCTGGATCCTAGGGACAGGGATGCTGTGGGTGGGGAAGATGTGTTAACTTCTTTCATCCTGTCCTTGCTCCAGTGGGCAGTTTCCGGCATCAGACAGATTCCTCTTTCCTTAACTTTCTTCCAGAGAAGTCCGAAATGCACTTTAAACCTGTCTCTTGCATTCTTTTTCTCTCCCTACAACCAAATGCCTGATGTTTCTCTCGGATGGGATTTGGGACCCATTCAGTTCCTCCCAGTCTCCCACAGACTGCTCTTTGAAGCCATGTATGTTCTGTGCTTGTTCTCCACGCACAGCCACCGTGTAAAAATGGCTACATCGAAGCGTGCAATTCAGCGGGGGTAGGGAGAGAGGTTCGGATGTGGCTAGTGGTGCACGTTGGTCCCCAGCAGCTCAAGCTAGATAATTTCAGGAATTACCAAGGCCCACGTCTCTGAGAAACATGTCGGACAGTTAAAATCCCTGTGTGAGATCCACAGACATGATAGACTCCACCAGGCTGTAAGCAGACGTGATCCCCAAAGTAAATCCAGCCCCGTGCCGGGGGGCACAGGTTGGCAAGCCAAGCACTAGCTCTGTTTTCTCTCTAAATGCCTTGTATCAGGAACCTACTTTGCCACACAATGCCGTGTAACAAACAGTCCCAGATCTCAGTGGCTTAAAACAGCAGCCATCTACTGCTCATGACTCTGCGGGTCACCTGGGCAGTTCTGACCTGAGCTGGGCTCAGCGGACTCACTCATGTGTGGACGGTCATCTGTGAGTCAGCTAGACAGCTTTACTAGCCATGCAGGGCCCTCTCCTGTGTCTGGGGCTGTGGCTGGGACAGCTGGAACAGCTTCGCATGGCCTCTCATCCCCCAGCTAAATAGCCAGGACCGTTCACGTGGTGGAGGCAGGGGTCCAAGGGAACCAGAGTCACAGAAGGCCCCTTGAGGCCTAAGCTCAGAACTGCCACCCCACCCCCCCACAGTCTATGTCAAGTGACAAAGGCCAGCCCACATTCTAGGGAGGGAAAATAGGCTCCACTCTTGACGAGAGATGATGCTAAGTCACATTGCAGAGGGTGTGGATTCAGGACAGGTGGAGAAGCAGGGCCATTTTCTGAATCAGTCTACCACCTGGCCGCTTGGCCTGACATCTTGGTACAGATCCCAGCCTCCTTAAATCCTCAGTGGCCTCGGTCCTGCCTGGACCCAGCACAGCTCTGGGTAGCCACCTCCTTATGTCCTCCAGGTGGCATTGCTTCCTTCTCTCTCACCCAGTCACCTGACTCCACTGGGTCCAGGGGGCAGCAATGGTCTGTGCCTGCCTAGCAACCAGTCTCCCTTCTGCTGGGAACAGCACCCTGTTTTTCCTTTGGGAAATTATCTCTCCCCTACTCACAGGCCCTGAGCAGTGCTGACTGAACAAGGATGATCCCGTGACTCTGGCTGGCTGACTTAGAGTCCAGTTAAGACTCATGTTAGCACTGTTTGGAAAGGGAGCTCCCTCTTTTCTGGGTGAATTGTTGGATACGTAGAGGGTAGAAGCCCGGAGGGGGCTCTCAGGACCACCACATGGAGAACACCTGCCTGGGTATGGAGCTAATACAGGGAAGAAGAGGAGAGCAGACTACTCAATACAACTCTTTTGTCCCTGGATCCAACCATGCCTGAAGCAGACTTCTGGACTTGTCAGTTTCTGAGCCAACAAATTCTCCCCCTCCATTTGTAAACTTTTAAAATTTATTTTAAGTTTTTGGCTTAGGCTGGTTTGAATGCGTTTCTGTCACTTGCAACACTAAGAGGGTTGAATAATACACCCATCCACAGATGGTTATAGGTGTTCAGTCTTTTACCATTCTCAGCAAGAGCTCTTCATTCATAAATGCATTCGCCAATACTTTTTGACTGCCTACTATGTGCCAGACACCATGCTGAGTGCAGACATCTTTATGGGTCAGCCTTTCTGAGTTTGGTTTTCTGGGATTATACTTCATGGTGATTCTACACCCGAGTCAGTACAAAGCCCTATATGTGAGCCAATATGTGCGCCATACCCACCCCCACACCCCCCGCCAACTCCTTACCAAGTGTCAAGATGTGAATGCAAGCATTTATACCCCAGGAATTTATTTATTTCTCAGTAATACTAACAAAATAACATAGCCTAATTACATGCCACCTTTCCTAATAACAAATGTTTATAGGTAGTGTGCCCAACGTTTTACATATTTCAGCTCATTTTAAGTTCACAATGACCCTCCTTGGTGGGTTTTGTGATCTCCTTTTTACAAATAAAAAGTGAAACTCAGGTTTGTGACTTGCTGGATCAAACACTCAGCTCTGTCTACATGAAAGGCCATCCTCTGCGTGGAAATATCTTCTTTGTCTTGCTCAACACAATTCTGTTAAATGTCATTTATTGGGGCTCATGGGTGGCTCAGTCAGTTAGGCATCCGACTTCAGCTCAGGTCATGATCCCACGGTTTGTGAGTTCGAGTCCTGCATTGGGCTCTGCTTCAGATTCTGTGTCTCCCTCGCTCTCTGCCCTTCCCCTGCTCGTGCTCTCTCTCTCTCTCAAAAATAAATACATAAAACATTTTTAATAATAAAAAATAAAATGTTTACTTATTTAAAAAAAATTTTTAAGTGTCTTTATTTATTTTTGAAGGAGAAAGACAGACAGACAGAGCATGAGCGGGGGAGGAGCAGAGAGAGAGGGAGACACAGAATTCGAAGCAGGCTCCAGACTCTAAGCTGTCACCACAGAGCCCGAGGCGGGGCTCAAACTCACAAACTGTAAAATCATGACCTGAGCCAAAGTCAGACGCTTAAACGACTGAGCCACCCAGGCACCCCTACGTATTTATTTGAGAGAGAGAGAGAGAGAGAGAGAGAGAGCATGGCGGAAGTGGGGGGAGGCAGTGAGAGGGGGAGAGAATCCCAAGCAGGCTCCACGCTGTCAGTGCAGAGCCGGATGAGGGGTTCAATCCCATGACCCTGGGTCATGACCAGAGCTGAAATCAGGGGTCAGATGCTCAACCGACTGAGCCACCCAGGCATCCCTCAACACAATTAAAATACATATAGGGACACCTGGGTGGCTTAGTCAGTGAAGCATCCAACTTCAGCTCAGGTCATGATCTTTTGGTTCGTGAGTTCAAGCCCCGCATCAGGCTGTGTGCTGACAGCTCAGAGCCTGGAGCCTGCTTCAAATTCTGTGTCTCCCCCTCTCTCTGCCCCTCCCCCACTCATGCTCTGTCTGTCTCTCAAAAATAAATTTTAAAATATTAATATATATATACATACACAAACATATATATGTATATATATATATATGAATATATATATATATATATATATATTAGTCTTTCCAGGGCCACAGATGCTGGTGACTTCAACATAAAGCCCATAGCTCTTTTCTCGCTTCTCCTGTTTTTCCTGCTTTAGTCTGCTCCGGCTGCCACAACAAATACCACAAAGTTGCTTAGACCACAGGAGTTTTCTGCCTCACAGTCTGGAGGCTGAGAGTCCGAGATCAAGATGTCAGCAGGTCTGGTTTCTCCTGAGCTGCTCTCTTCAGCTTACAGATGGCCCCTTCTGTGTGTGTGTGCACATTCCTAATGTCTTTTCCTCTTCTTTTAAGGACCCTGGTCCTCTGGGTTTATAGAGTCCCACCCTTATGACCTCATTTAACCTGAGGTATCTCTTTAAAGACCCCATCTCCAGGGGCACCTGGGTGGCTCAGTCTGTTAAGTGTTCGGCTCAGGTCATGATCTCACAGTTCGTGAGTTCGCGCCCCGTGTCGGGCTCTGTGCTGACGGCTCAGAGCCTGGATCCTGCTTCAGATTCTGTGTCTCCCTCTCTCTCTGCCCCTCCCCTGCTTGCATTCTGTCTCTCTGTCTCTCTCTCAAAAATAACAATAAACATTAAAAAAATTTAGAAAATAAAACAGGTCTTGTCTCCGCTCAGACATGACGAACAAATGCCATTAAAAACAACAAAAAAAAATTTTAAGAAAAATAAAGACCCCATGTCCAAATGCATTCACGTTCTGAGGTCCCTTATCGGATCCCAAGGAGGCCTCAAAAATCTCTGGACTGATCTGATGCTCCAAAGAGAAAGTCTTCTGGGGAGCCCGGGTGGCTCAGTCCGTTACGCATCTGACTTCAGCTCAGGTCATAATCGTTCGTGGGTTGGAGCCCCACTTCGGGCTCTGTCTTGACAGCTCAGAGCCTGGAGTTGCTTCAGATTCTGTGTCTCCCTCTCTCTGCCCCTCCCCCGCTCATGCTCTGTCTCTCTTTCTCTCAAAAATAAATAAACATTAAAAAAAAAAAGAGGCTTCTGAGAGGGATGTTCCCACCTTCGCTCTCTTCATCCCGTGTTCAGGCCTTGCTCTCAGTTCCAACTCGGAGTGAATTCTCCGTCTGTGCTACATTCCTATGTCCCCAGTCTCCCAGGGCGCTCTGTGAACACCAATCACTCTCCACAGGCTCCTTCCCAGTCTCCTGTAAATACCCCTCCCGCTCCCCTTGCAGCCCTCCCAGAACAGTCTAGACCCCAGTGCTTGATGTCTGGTCAGTGCCCCCTCAGAGCCCATCTTTCTGAACTGTTGTCCACCGTCCCTGCCTCTGTCCCCACCATCCACTCACCTCTCAGCACTTGGCCACCTGGCTTTCTCTCCCATCGTCCCCCTCAACCTGCTATCTCCCCGACAGGAAGCCACAGGGCACGCTTGTCGCTTGCCGTTCTTATCTTAACTGGCCTTTATTGAAGCAACCCTGGGCGCTGTTTACCCTCCCTTGGCAAATTCTCGCACACCCAGGCTTCGGCTACCAGGCGTCTATGCACCGATAACCCCGTCATCAGCTTGATTTCCCACTGGCCCAGCCGCTTCTAGCCTTTGCACACAGCGAGGGCTCCATAACTACCCATTCAATCAAACTGAAGTAACATCCGCACACGGACACGGGGCCACTAAGCTGCTCAAGGGACTAACCCACGTCTCTCTGTAAGGTACTCTGGCCACGTGTATCTGAAAGGCTTAAACAAGTGTTGCAAAGTAACAGTCCACACATACGAAGTGGGCAGGTGCAGGAAATCCACAGGAGGCCAGGAGAGAAGGGTGGTTGACACAGAAGAACAGTAGAGACCGTGGCGGGGTGGGGGGGGGGGTTTGCTGGAGAGCAGATGCCCTGTCTGCAGGGGGACCCTCCGCTCCGCTCCAGCCTGTGGAACTTCCAGGTGGGGAGGCAAGCCTCGTGACGCCTGACCGGCAGGCTTTCTCAAAGGAAGCTAGAAATCCAGATTTTTTTTTAATTTGAAAATGCCCTGGTGAAATGTTCGCAGCCAGTTCAAAACTGTAATGGAGATGATCAATTATGAGCCGGAGGAAACATTTCTGTGAGCCAGATGGAGCCCAGCTGTGAATCTGCAACCCCCGAAATAAAGCATCTGTTACCAGCTGACACATTCGTGCCACCCTGGGGTACAGTGGGGTACCCCATACAAAAGGACTTGATCCGTTTTTAAATTTTAACAAGGGAACTGCGTTTGGGGCTCGTTGGCGGTTCCAGTTTCCGGATGGAAAGATGCTGATTGCCTTCTTTTGAAGATGCCCTTGTTTGAGCAAATTCACTCCGTGGACCGTTCAGTCACAGGAAGGTGGGCCCCACACGGTGTTGGGAGGGGAGAGGCGGGAAACTGTGAGTTACCATGAAACCAAATGCCGTTCCGCAGACCAAAAGGTACAGGGTCTGTTGAGCTGTGCAAATCAGCTAGATCTTTACCTTGACAGCATCCTGAAAGGGAGGGAAAATATTTTCTCTAAAAAGAGTTTGATGGATTCCCGACTGTGTGTTCTTGGACCGTGTGGGGATAGTGTGCTTTCTACAGAAGGAACCCATGTGGAGTCACCACATGCCCCGGTCTGGTGAAATGGGTCGTATCAGTTACTAGGAAACTGACCCCATGGAAACAGTCAGAAACGCAAACAGACATGGAGACACACGGTTGTTTGTTTGTTTGCGGAGCTGATCTGAAGCGACAAGGATGTCCAGAAACAAAAAGGATTTGTGAAATAAAATATATGACAGTCCCATGTTGGAATAAAACGTAGCAATTAAAATGTTGAAGAGTTAAGTCACGGGAGAATGCTTATGATATAATAAGTACAAAATATACAAAATTGGATGTAACAAGATGACCTTGGCTGAAATGAGGCGTTGTTTTTTTTTTTTTCTAAGTTTATTTACTTTGAGAGAGAGAGCAAGCAGGGTCAGGCAGCGCGAGAGAGGGGGGAGAGAGAGAATCCCAAGCAGGCTCCGCACTGTCAGAGCAGTGCCCGACGTGGGGCTTGAACCCACGAACTGCAAGATCATGACCTGAGCCGAAATCAAGAGTAGGACGCTTAACCGTCTGAGTCACCCAGGCACCCCTGAAATGAGTTTTTTGAAGTCTCGATGAGGGGAGGAGAAGGAGAAGCGTGGGCGGGTATCAGGTTGGACTGGGTCGTCCGTGTCTGTGGCACCGCTGCTCAGTACTGAACAACGTGCACACTGGGGGACGCCTGATGCTAACTTCCATGGGATCGCCTTTCTGGGAGATGAGTCTTCTCCTGATGGAAAGGTAAATCGTACTATTGGTCATCCTTGAAAAGGTGAGTCTTGGGCCCCGAAATGAATCAGAGCAAGCCCGATGCTGGGCTGAAGACGACCATTCTTTCTGCTTGAATTCTGAAGCCAGAAGACGCCTGGAATATTTTCAGAGGAGGCGGGGAGCCTGCCCTCAACCCGCGGCATGTGGTGGGCAGCTCCGTTGGTTGTCTGTGTGGACCCCACCCAGTGCCCCTGGGTGTCCCAATAAACCCAATAAACCCAACGGACCCTCGGCAGCCATTTTCCACAATGCGTCTTTGCCCACTTGGCTGGTTTGTTGGACTTTGAGGGATGCCTGGCCTAAGCTAAGCCAATCAGAACCCCACCCAAGGAGATTTTTAAATAAATACAGAGATTTCAGGCTCATTACGGCTGCTCTCCAGAACAGGAGAGATGTCAACTTGCCAGGTGGGGCAGAGATGCAGAGACCGGTCTGCAGAGGAAGAGAGAAGAGCAAGGTGCATGCAATTTAATGTTTTGCCATTTCTTTTTAAAAAAATTTTTAACATTTATTCATTATTGAGTGACAGAGCGTGAGTATGGGAGGGGCAGAGAGAGGAGGAGACGCAGAATCCGAAGCAGGCTCCAGGCTCTGAGCTGTCAGCACAGAGCCCGACGCGGGGCTCGAACTCACAAACCACCAGATCAAGACCTTCGCTGAAGTCAGACGCTCAACCGACTGAGCCACCCAGGTGCCCCTCCGTTTTGCCATCTCTAAGTGTTCTCCGCCATTAAATCTAATCCATGAGAAATTATCCTTGATTGCCAAGGGCCTTTAAACACACTGATTTCATCCTCACTGGTCAAGGAATCTGCAGAGAGTTGTCCTCAAACAATTTCATATTATTCAAAAGCATGTGCATGCATGTGTGTGTTGAGGCATATCTATGTATGTATATGTGTATACACACGTAGAAAGCAATTCATCGTTCTTCTGAAGTCAGCATGGGCCCAGATATACAATAGGCAGAAATAAATCTCAGATATAACCTCATTCACGTTCAGAGACGTGCATCTCCGCAGCAAATTACACGCAAAAGAGAAATGAGAAGAGAAAATGAGGTACGATGTTATATCGCTGCATTCAGTAACAAACTGAAATGTGTGCGGAAAGTTTTGATGATGCTTACTTAAAGCTGAAGCTTTATCTCATAAGCTCTACAAAAGAGTGAAAAAAAATGATAAATCTCTTAGGAGCTACTGTCAATATGAGCTTAGGTGCTAGAATTTTATACACAAAAGAAGGGTGTAGCGCCTAGGTGGCTCAGTTGGTGGAGAAACAAACTCCTGATTTCGGCTCAGGTCACGATCTCACAGTTCGGTTTGCGGGTTCGAGCCCTGCGTTGGGCTCCGCACTGACAGCACAGAGTTTGCTTGGGATTCTCTCTCTCTCTCTCTCTCCCTCTTTCTCTGCCTCTCTCTCTCTCTCTCTCAAAATAAATAAAATTATTTTAGAAAGGGTGCCAAAGCTTACTCTATACCAAGAAAGGCATACACACTGTACCTCAAATAGAGGGAGAGATTAGCAGAGGACAGCTTTTTCAAAGTATTTAAATACTTTCCGTGTTTAACTTTGTATTGCTCTGATGGGAAGCTGTTGAATCTGCCCATGCCTGTGAATGAAAAGTGGAATAGGTGATAGGACCCTGTGCCACTGCTGAAATATACAGGCGTAGGCTGCGTGTAAATATTTATATAATTGGCAGCAGCTTCCATCTGTTTTGTGACGCTTTCCAAGGAGTAGGTCAAATCAGAAGCAGCCAGGATGTCCAAAAATAGAGGGTCAGTGAAAAAATTATGTTTGCCAACGAGTGACCCAAAGTATTAAGCGTGATCTCAGATTTGTGCTTACCAGTTGGTAAAAGTACTTGAAATACATAATATGTGCAGAAGACACATTACATGGTTACCAAAAACTATCTAAAGTTCCCGAAATAAATGAGAGTCTTTGCACCTGTATCAAGAGGGTAGAGCCAATTCTCATGTGCTCAAGAAATTCATCCCCAAACCTTGATCAGCCCTTCCTCACACTAAGTACCAACCAGTATTTCTGAAAGAGGCTGTGGAAACGGACACTAATGACTAAAACGCTGATTCAGGAGCTGAGCTGCTGAGTCACGGGGGTTCACCGGTCTCCGAGATATTTCTTAGTTTGCGAGTTTTTTGTTTTTTTGGCTAAGTGGAAAACTCCATCCTGGGAAACAATCGGGCCCATTGTCTTCCAGATGCAGAGTTTTCGCCTAATGAAATCCTGGCCGCTGAGCTCTGGTGTTGTTCTCCGGCTCCCAGTTTCCGCCTCTCAAGAATTCTCACCGTCACATCCTTCTCAATTGTCATCCCTTCTTGCTTCTTGAACCTTTTGGGATCATGTTCACTCTTCTAAAGTACATATTTTACTTTGCAACTTTTTAAAACTATTTATTTATTTATAAAAGTATGCTTGTATTTAATCTTCACACACAACATAGAGCTCGAAACTCACAATGCCAAGATCAAGAGTTGTATGCCCCTCTGATGGAGCCAGCCAGGCACCCCTACTTTAGAACTTTTTTTTTTTAATGTTTCTTTATTTTTGAGAGGAGGGGGGAGGGACAGAGAGAGAGACAGACAGACAGACAGAGGATCCAAAGCAGGCTCTGTTGCTGACAGCAGAGAGCCCAATGTGGGGCTTGAACCCATGAATGAACTAGATCATGACCTAAGCCGAAGTCAGATGCCCAACCTACGGAGCCACCCAGGTGCCCCTAGGACTTTTTGTAATGACAGCCTATTGGTAGTAAATTCTGTCGGTTTTTGTATCTGAAAATGTCTTTCTATCACCCATATTCTTGAAAGATGGTTTTAGTAGGTATATGGTTCTAGGCCGACAGTTATATTTTCTCATCAATTTGAAGCTAGACCATTCTACTGCTTACTTCCATTTTCGGTCTTGAGAAGTTAGCTGTCCGTCTAATAATTATTTTGTTGTAAAAGGTAGGTGTATTTGTTTCCTAGGGCTGCTGTAAACAAATTACCACGAACTGGGTGACTTAATATCACAGAAATGTATTTTCTCACAGTTTGGAAGACCAGAAACCTAAAATCAAGGGTGTTGGCCAGGCTCGTTCCTTTTGGAGGCTCTGAGGAACAATCTGTTTCATGTGTCTCCCCTCCCTTTTAGTGGTTACCAACAACCTTTGGCGCCATTTTGGCGTATAGATGTGCCCCACCATCACATGGTGTTTTCTGTGTGTGTCTGTGTCTTCATAAGGAGTGTGTGTGTGTGTGTGTGTGTGTGTGTGTCTGCATCTCAGTTGTCTCCTAAAAGGACCCCAGTCATTGGATTAGGACCCATTCTAATCCAATATGATCTCATCTTAACTAACTACATTTGCAAAGATCCTATTTTCAAATAAGGTCACATTCTGAGTTTCCCGGTGGACATGAATTTGTGAGGGGCGAGGGAACACTATTCAACCCCGCACAGTAGGTTGTATGTATTTCCTATGTGATTAATTTCAAAGTTTTCTCCTTCCTCTTGGCCTTCTTCTGTGTCTAGAAAGATATTTTCTTTTCTTTTTTTTTAAGGATTTTATTTTTAGGTAATCTCCACACCCAATGTGGGGCTCAAACTCACAACCTGGAGATCAAGAGTCATGTGCTCCACAGACTGAGCCAGCCAGGTGCCCCAAGATTTTACTTTCTTTAGGGGAGCCTGGGTGGTTCAGTTGGTTGAGTGTCTGACGGGCTCAGATCATGATCTCACGGTTTGTGAGTTCGACCCCCGCGTTGGACTCTGTGCTGACAGCTCAGAGCCTGGAGCCTGCTTCGGATTCTGCGTCTCCTCCTCTCTCTGCCCCTCCTCCTCTCACGCTGCTTTGTCTGTCTGTCTCTCTCTCAAAAATAAACATTTCAAAAATTTTTTTTTAATTTTTTACTTTATCTCACTTGGGCTTCATTGGGATTCCTAAATCCAAGAAGTGGGATATTTCCTCTGTTTTGGAAAATTCTCAGTAATTATCTTTCTGAATATTGCTTCTCTCTCCTTCTTTCCATTTTTTTCTTCCTTCTGAAACGCCAGTTAGATACTTTGTTTCTTTCTTCCTCTATCCTCTATGTCTCTTTCAAACCCTCTTTTTTGTGTTTTCCATCTATTTGCCCCATAAATTCTCTTTAATTTCTTCATATCTAACTTCTAGTTTATTAATTCTCTATTTAGGTGTGTTTAATCTCTGTTTGATTCACCTGGTGAGTTTCTAATATCAATTATTATGTCTTTTACATAGAAATGTTCTGTTTGGGGGGTGCCTGGCTGGCTCTGTCAGTGGAGTGTGTGACTCCTGATCTCAAGGTTGGGAGTTTCGAGCTCCATGTTGAGTGTATACTGCTTTCAAATAAAACCTTTTTTAAAAACTTATTTTATTTTTAAAGGTGTATTCATTTATTTTGAGGGGGGAGGGGCAGAGAGAGAGTCTTTTTAAAAAAGATTTTTTTTAACATTTATTTATTTTTGAGACAGAAAGAGACAGAGCATGAGCGGGGGAGGAGGGGAGAGAGAGAGAGGGAGACACAGAATCCGAAACAGGCTCCAGCCTCTGAGCTGTCAGCACAGAGCCTGACACGGGGCTCGAACTCACGGACCACGAGATCATGACCTGAGCCGAAGTGGGCCGCCTAACCAACTGAGCCACCCAGGCGCCCCATAGAGGAAAAGAGAATCTTAAGTAGGCTCCTTGCTGTCAGCACTTGATTTCATGAACTCTGTGAGATCACAATCTGGGCTGAAATCAAGAGTAATCAACCGAGCCATCCAGGCGTCCCTCCCCCAAAAGTTCTATTTGGTTATTTTTCAAGGGTGCCTGATCATTTTTGATAGTCTCTTGCTTCCCATTCATATTTTTTCTTTTATCTATAGAAATGTGTTAAACACATTTAATGTGTTAACACATTAAAACCTGCTAATTCTAATAACTGAAATGTCTTCAAGTCTGGTTTTGCAGCTTCTTGATTCTGCTATTTCTATCTCACAGTGGCTTTCTCCTTGTGTGTGTTTTTTTGCTGTTTGTTTGCTTTTGAAACATTTTATTGAGAACTCTTATCCTTGGAAACTTGTGGAACTCTTTAAGCTGTTTAGGGGTGCCTGGGTGGCTCAGTCGGTTAAGTGTCTGACTTGGGCTCAGGTCATGATCCCACGGTTGGTGGGTTTGAGCCCCGCATCAGGTTCTGTGCTGACAGCTCAGAGCCTGGACCCTGCTTCCGATTCTGTGTCTCCTTCTCTCTCTGCCCCTCCACTTGTGCTCTGTCTCTCTGTCTCTCTCAAAAATAAAATAAACATTAAAAAATTCTTTTTTAATCCTTCCAAGCAGTAAGAATGTAAAATGGTAAGCAGAGGGCTGAGTGTTCTGTATGTCTGCATCACCATGGAAATTCTCTCCTGGGTGAATAGACTCAAAGATCCAGCTTATGCAATTGCGGACACATGATTCGTGTTGGTTTTTATGGGAGTCCAGGGAAATAGAATGATCACAATTCCTCTGTACTTCTGTGTGAGACATCACATGTGTCTTTATTATTTTTTTAATTTTTTGTTTATTTATTTTGGAGAGACAGAGCACGAGTTGGGGAGGAGCAGAGAGACAGGGAGACACGGAATCCCAAGCAGGATCCAGGCTCTGAGCCGTCGGCACAGCACCCCGTGGGGGGCTTGAAATCCAGAACCGCGAGATCATGACCTGAGCTTAACCGACTGAGCCACCCAGGGGCCCCCATCACTTGCGTCTTGAGATGCATGTTTTATGCATCGCTGCTGTCTTGGTTATCTGTGGCCGGGTAACAAATTACCCCCAAACTCAGCATCCCAAAACAGCAAATATACATTATCTCACCGTTTTGGACAGCCAGGAATTTGGGGTTGACTTAGCTGGCTGCCTCTGGCTCAGGAAATATCATGAGTTTGGGTAAATAAAAATCTAAAAAAATTAAAGTTTCCCTGGTGTCAAAAGGGAAAAGACAGTCCTGCACCCTGTCCCCCGCCCGTACATTTTCTTTCAGCATTTCCTTTAGAAAACCTGTAATCTCAAACCTTTTCTGACTCTTTCAAATGTATATAAATCATCTTAAAGGGAAACCAGCCCCTTGCCAGTTGTGCATCCCAGGACAGTCTTTTCTTGGGGGCTGTGAAACCATGTCTTTGAAATGTGAACACCAAGGAGGATGGCACCTTGTCTCCCTGTCTCTGTGGGAGTCGAGTTTATGTGCCTGGCTTCATGTTCTAACTTTCCGCTTGTTGAAAAGATATGACAACTTTTCTTTTTTTCATTTGGACAAAGACAACTTACATGTGTAAATGGGTTGTATCTACCCGGCTGTACCAAAGGGTGAGGTTTTTCTGTCTTTGAAATTTCCTAAGCAGATTACCTGTGAGCCACATCACAGTCTGCTTTGATGCTTATTCAATAATAAAACTACTTCGGGGAGCCCGGGGTCTCAGTTGGTTAAAAGCGTCAGACTCTTGATTTTGGCTCAGGTTATTATCTCACGGTTTGTGGGATATAGCCTCGCATTGGACTCTGCACTGACCGTGCTGAGCCTGCTTGGGATTCTCTCTCTCTCCCTCTCTCTCTGCCCTCCCTCCAGCACATTCTCTCTCCCTCTCTCTCTCTTTCTCGAAAAAAAAAATAACATAAAATAAAAACAATAGAAACTTAGTGTAAGAAGAGAACTGCTTCACTCTCCCCTACGTTTTGAGCAGAAGTTTTACTGGGTTGGCAGGAGATTTTATTTTGAATTCCATCTCCCTGGCAGTTGCAGTTAAGATACATCAGCTGAGGTTGCATTCATCCGAAGGTTGGGCAGGGGCTGGGATGCTGCTTCCCTGATAGTCCGCTCATAAGGCTGTTGGCAGAAGGCCCCATGTCCTTGCTGGCTGTTCGTAGGAAGACTCAGTTTCCTACCAGGTGACCCTCTCCATAAGAGCAACTTTGATGTTCTTGTTGTCAACAGCTGGCTTCTCCCAGAGTGAGTGATCTGAGAGAATAAGGAGGATAAAAGAATGCCTTTAGGACCTAGTCTTGGAAGGGAAATGACATCATTGCTGCCATATTTTTTTTTAAGCTTTAATGTTTTATTTATTTTTGGGGAGGGAGGGGCAGAGAGAGAGAGAGAGAGGGAGACACAGACTCCGTAGCAGGCTCTAGGCTCTGAGGGGTCAGCACATAGCCTGACGCGGGGCTCGAACCCACAAACCATGAGATTATGACCTGAGTGGAAATCAAACGCTCACCCAGCTGAGCCACCCAGGTGCCCTACTTCTGCCATATTCTATTTATTGGTGGAAACAAGTCACTAAATCCAGTCCTCATTCAAGGGAAGAGGGATTAAGCCCCTCTCTTTAAAAAAAAAAAAAAAGTTTGTTTTGAGAGAGAGAAAGTGCATGTGGGGAGGGACAAAGAGAGAGAGATATCTTAAACCAAAGTCAGATGCTTAACCGACTGAGCCACCCAAGTGCCCCTTAAGTCCCCCTCTTAAGGGAAGGATCAAGTAATTTATGGACATATTTCAAAATCATGAAATATAACAAGACATGCCAACAAGCTGGTGAATTAGTGTCACCAATTCAAAAAGGCTCATGTAAATCTCTGCACAAGAAAACTAGAATTGTCCTGAAATCTTGCAGCTTTTATATGAAGTAACTTGAGGTTTTCCCAAATGTGACAACAGTGCTACAAATTTCCATGGTGTAACTGATGACAACTTGGGAAGATGAAAGAAACATTTCCAAGCTAGCATTTGAACTATTTCTGATGGATTGAACTATTTTTCAATCAATCATGCTGGAGAAAAGGTCATTTGTCTGTTCTCTCTATAGAGAATATTTTGAAATTATTGTAGGGCTTGGTGTGGGAGAAATGGGCATAAGTGGTCAAAGGTACAAATTGCTAATAATAAAATAAATAAGTTCTGGGAATGATATTTAAAGCATGTTGACTATAGTTAACAATACTGTATTATATTTTTTCAAGTTGCTTATAGTAGATCTTAAAAGTTCTCATCATAAGGGGTACCTGGGTGGCTCAGTCAGTTTAGCCTCCAACTCCTATTTTCAGCTCAGGTAATGATCTCAGGGTTCATGAGTTTGAGTCCCAAGTCGGGTTCTGCACGGATGGTGTGGAGCCTGCTTGGGATTCTCTGTTTCCCTCTCTCTCTCTTCCCCTCCCCCACTTTCTCTCTCTCCCTCTCTCAAAAATAATAAATACACTAAAAAAAAGTCCTCACCATGAGAAGAAAATTGTAACTCTGTGTGGTTATGGATGTTAACTAGATTTATTGTGGTGATCATTTCATAATGTATATGAATATTGAATCATGAATATTCAACCTAAAACTAATATAATGTTATGTCAATTATATCTTATACAAAAATAGAAAAAAAATCACAGTGTTCTGCACTATTAAAGTTTTTTGTAATTTTTTTAAAAATTTTTTTATGTTTATTTATTTTTGACAGAGAGAGAGAGAGAGAGAGAGACAGAGCATGAGCAGGGGAGGGGCAGAGAGCGAGGGAGACAGAATCTGAAATAGGCTCCAGGCTCTGAGCTGTCAGCACAGAGCCCAACGAGGGCTTGAACTCAAAGACTGCAAGATCATGACTTGAGCCAAAGTTAGACACTCAACTCACTGAGCCACCCAGGCGCCCTTTTAAATTTTTTTAATGTTTATTTATTTATTTTTTTTAATTTTTTTTCAACGTTTTTTAATTTATTTTTGGGACAGAGAGAGACAGAGCACGAACGGGGGAGGGGCAGAGAGAGAGGGAGACACAGAATCGGAAACAGGCTCCAGGCTCTGAGCCATCAGCCCAGAGCCCGACGCGGGGCTCGAACTCACGGACCGCGAGATCGTGACCTGGCTGAAGTCGGACGCTTAACCGACTGCGCCACCCAGGCGCCCCAATGTTTATTTATTTTTGAGACAGAGAGAGAGCACAAGCAGGCGAGGGGCAGAGAGAGAGAGGGAGAGAGAGAATTCCAAGCAGGCTCTGCATAGAGCCCCACTCGGGGCTCGATCCAGGAACTGTGAGATCATGACCTGTGCCAAAATCAAGAGTTAGATGCTTAACAGACTGAGCCGCCCAGGCGCCCCTGCACTGTTCAAGTTTTATTCCCAACACCTGGACACACACAAAATCATAGTCATAGAGGTGACCGAAGAGTATACAGTGAAAAAAAGACGTAGGAGTATTACAGAAGTGTGCAAGGTTGTTAATTAATAAAAATATTGTAGTATTTTCAGGATTCTGTGCTGACATCATGGGTGAGCAACCAATGCAGTTTCAGGGGACAGAAGGGCCCTTCAGTCAAGCCTGATGCTCTGCAGTCACCGTCTTCAAAATCTTAATAATTTTATCTTTGAATTGGTGTTTTGCAGGTGAGGTCCTGTGGCACAATGGGATACACAGCAGAGACTTGGAACCTCGATTCCTGCCTTGCTCTAGTCTTGCTGCCTTTTTACCTCCCCAGGATGGGTTCTAAACTGCCTGCTCCCCTGTGCCCTGGCACCCTCCACTTAGGAAGTGGTGCAGGTACAGGGTGGGTCCGGCTGGGTCAGCGTGGGTCTGGTTGAACTGATGTGCCCTGTAGCCTCTCTGAGCAGAGTACGGCAGGTGGCCATCCAACCATTTGGTGGCCAACCCATAAGGGGCAAGCCTGTCACCTTGCCCTGATCCAGGCACTTTGTGTGTCCTAGTACTGAGGTTGCGATACCCTGGAGGGTTGCCCTCTGCCTGTGGGTTGAGCATGGAAAGGGGAGCTGCCTGGCTTGCCCTCCCTGCCCCAGGAATGTCAGCTGGCTGAGGAGGGAACCAGCAGCCAGTCATCAGGCCCAGGCGCACACACCACTGGAGTCCAGGACGGGCCCTGCCTCACATGAGTGGTGGCACTGGCCCCTCCAGTAATTCCATGCCCAAAGATGCCCTCCCTGGCCTGCTCTGTGCCTTGGGGACCCCCCTTCATCCTTCCAACCTTCCTGGGTCTGGCCTGTGTTCATCTCTCTGGCCGGCTCTGGGACAAGTCGTGAAACAGCAATTGTGTTCTTTTGGCCACTGAGCATTGGAATTAAGTCTTATGGTATTTCCATTCAAAACTGACATGGTCCGATGTAAAGACAATCTGTAAAACTCATGATCACGACTGAAGGCTTTTTCTTCTTCAGAACATTAAATAGCAAACAGGAAACACCCCAAGAGAGACTGCAAAAGAAAGGGAAAAGCTTTATATTTTGCTTCCTTGAAACAGCATTTTCTTTTCCTGCCTTTGAACCGGGAACCCCACGTTTTCAGTTCGCACTGGGTTCCGCAAATTATGCAGCGGATCCAGCTTGTCAGTTTTGTTCTGTTTGTAATTTCCTGTGGTTCATTTTCTCACCCTACAGAAATGTTCACTTTTCCACCTAATTTTGCACTGTTCCTCAAAGAAACTCCCCAGAATGGTAAAAGCTTCAATCACCTCCCGCATAAGCCGCATCCTCCGCAGCACCCCCAATATCGACTTTATCTTGAGCGAATCCATCGCGGATTAATGTTTATTTTCCTCTTACACTTTTTCGTCCAGTAATCCTGCAGAGCTCTTAAGATCAATGGGGGGGGGGGGGGGGGGGGGAATCCCTTGCAAGGGAGTGTCATTTCAAAAATTAAAGGAAATCGCTGGCACCAGAGGGGGAGCCGGAAACCGACAGGGGGAAGTCGGCGAGGGGTCCGGGTCCTGGGGAGGGAGCCCCTGAGCAGGCGCTTCGGGCCCGGCCTGAGCTTGGACGCGTCTCCTTTAAGGGGCGGGTCCGGGGCGGGGCCTGGCTGCGGCCCGCCCTCCCAGACTGCCCCGCGCGCGCCGGCAGTTTGGCCACGTCCCTGGCCACGTCGCGCCCGCTCTCGCCATCTTCGCCGCTTCCTCTCAGGGGCCGCCGCTGCCGCCTGAGCCGCCGAGCCCCGGGGCCGCCGCGCCGACCGCCGCCGCCATGAACATCTTTCGGCTGACCGGGGACCTGTCCCACCTGGCGGCCATTGTCATCCTGCTGCTGAAGATCTGGAAGACGCGCTCCTGCGCCGGTGAGCGGCGGGCGACGTCCCGGAGAGGCTCGGGCGCCAGGCCGGGTCGCTCTGAGGACCCGCAGACCTCGGCCGCCCCGCGGCTCGCGGGCCTGCGGCGCCCGACACACCCCCCTCGACCGGCCCGGCGGGCGCCCGGACCCGGGGCGGGAGGGAACATTGCGTGGCGTTCAGGCCGGGCGGGGTGTCGCCGTGCTGGGCCCCGCGCGGCGCGGGGTCGACTCCCGAACTTGAGCGGTCGGGGCGGAGGAGGAGCCAGCCGGACTGCGCTGGGCCCCATTCTGTCGGAAAAGTTTGGATGGGGCGGGGGCCGGGGGAGTCCGGCTGGCGCGCCCCCACCCCCCGCCCGCGACTTTAATGGGTGCAGCACCGCGCCGGGGAGGGGGGAGGAGGGGGCGGGAGGGGCCGGAGGTGCGGGGAGCCCGCGAATCAATGGGACGGGAGGGAGGAGGATGGGCAGGACCGCGGCCCGCTCGGCCTGACGTGGCAGCCAGGCCAGCCCGGGAGGTGGAGCGGGCGCGGGGAGGTCACCCCGCTCCCCACCCTTGCCCCTTCGACGACTGGCCTTTAGGTTAGGGTGTCGGGTCAGGCCTGTCCCTAGAGTGCCGTGGGCTTCACCCCAGCTCTGGGGTCCAGGATCACGCCCGCCACGGGAGGGGGGTGTGAGGAGGTCTCGTAAGTGAATTTCTTGGGGACCGTCAGTGCTGCTTTGAGAAACGAACTAGTTTGTCGAACTCCGAGTGCCTCCATCTAATAACGGGTTCTCTTAAGCCTGCGGCGCCGGGTACCGCCGAGGTCTCATGTGGTCTCCTGTAATTCTCACTCCACGTCACCAGTGAGCTGGCGACTCCCTCCTCTGGAGTACACATTTCATGCATGCATTGCCGGGAGGCAGCGAGACAAATCTTTCCCAGATCATAGCTGTGAAGTTTTACATCGCATTAACCCTGGAAGCGTAAGAGCGGCGAAGTTTTCAAGGATGTCTTAAAATGCAGTGTGGCCTTTAAACGTGTTTTTGATGCCATGGCCTCAGTGAAATAAGTTGAGTGCAAGAGCTAAATGTTTGCAGAGGCCGTAAGAGACGGGGAGTCCTAAAGGACCTGGGTGGCAGAGATCCCGTTTACCTGATTGATTTCTGAAATTGCCCCATCTAGAGTAACACCCTGCATCTTTGCTGTCTTCAGGAGTCACCTATCTCCCCAGAACATACCCGAGATGGAGGAAGTAAGCAAAAGCAAAAGAGACCTTTGAGCGATCAAAATGGATATTACAAAGTCCATGTACCGAAACCGGTGTTGTCTGGCCTGGAGGTGATCTCGCGTTTCGTACCTGTTCTGAGAGGTTCAGCTGTATGATTTCCAGTTAAAGCAAAGTAATTGCAGCAGTTGTGATAGCTGGCACCGAAGCACTTGCTGTGCGTTAGGTAGGACGCTAACTGCTTGATCTAGCTTATCCCACCTAGTCTTTAATCCTAGAGCCAAGTGCTGTTGTCCCCGTTCTGTGGAGGAGGGAACTGAGTCTTAAGGGAGATGAGGAAATTGGTGGCAGAGCCAGGATTGAAACACAAGCAGCGTAGCTCACAGTGAAGGCTTTTGAATCAATGTCCATTTTGGCCTAAGTAATGTTAGTTCAAACGTTTGATGCAGACCGGTAGTTTAGGTCATGTTTTTGTTGCGTTCAGGAAATTTTTTTCTCCTGCTTTAGTGAAATATGGTTGACACAGAACATTGTACTAGTTTTGGGTGTGCAACAGCGATTTGATGTATGTATATATTGTGAAATGGTCACAACAAGCTTAGTTAATTAACATCCGTCACCACACATAACCATTTTTTTTCTCGTGATCAGAACTTTTAAGGTCTACTCTCCTGTGAACTTTCAAATATACAATACAGTGTTGTTAACTGTAGTCATTGTGCTATACCTTCATCCCCAGGTCTCATTTTATAACTGGAAGTTTGTACCTTTCAGTCACCTGTACCCATTTCATCCACCCCTCAGCCTGAAAATACTACTTTTAATCTTGATTTTTGCTCCAAAATTTTTGTATGAGTCCCTTCATCTTTCACATATTTCTCAGAAACCTGTTCTCTATCAAGTCCTTAAGTGCAGAAGCATGTTGTCTCTTAAATATGTATCTAAACTAAGATGTTGGGGAGAAGCTACTGCACCTCCAGGTGTAGAATTTTTTTTTTTTATGTTTATTTTTTGAGAGGGAGAGTGTGAGCAGGGGAGGGGCAGAGAGAGAAAGGGAGAGAATCCCAAACAGGCTCCACACTGTCAGCACAGAGCCAGCTGTGGGGCTCGAACTCACGAACCGTGAGATCATGACCTGAGCTGAAATCAAGAGTCGGACACTTAACCGAATGAGCCACCCAGGCCCCCAGGTATAGAATTCTTAAGGAAACCTTGAGTTATATAGAGAAAGTGAGAGGGTTTGCTATTTTGTTCATTTTTTAATATTCACTATTTTCATTTGGGAAATGTAGGAGCATTTAGGAAAACTGAAAATATTTCTGCCAAAATAATAAAGAAGATAAATAGTTAAGTTCATGGGTGTTTGTCAAGTATTCCTACAATTTAATGCTCTAGTTATAGGGTATTATTAAGCTTCTCTTTGTTGGACTTAGGATCATTTTAGTTCTTATACATGAGATTCCTGGCCTTTTAAAAATCAGAATCACCAAGATGATTTATTCAGAGTTAAATGCTAAATTTGACTAGCTGCTTTGTTTTTCCATTCTAAATTATGAAAGTTGTTTAGAGGCTTTTGAACGAGTAAGAATTTGATAGGAGTTTCTCAAATAACTGGAATAAGAGACATGTACATTCAGGTTGTGTTTCTCGCTTTGAAAATACTGGTATTGGGGTTCATTTTTAGGATTTTGGCACCTGTTCTGAACATGCCTGTAGCCAGAACCATGGGGCTTTTTCCCTTAGAGTAAGGGCTGAGATGGGTTAGTGAGGAAGCTGGAGATTCTGTTTTCCTGAGCATCTAATTTGAGAATGAGCACCTTAAAGGGCCTGTTTTAAAGTAGGGACAGGAGAGCTGATCTCAGCATAGCTGTGTTGAATTGGCAGTCTCCTGTGCCTTTGTCTGCCATTGTCATTATACAGGGGTGCCCGAATGAAATGTGACTTTTCTCATATGCTTGAACCTTCGTTGCAACCGGATCCACAGTATGTTGAAGTTATCACTATCCGTGTCCTAAACGCTGACCTGGATAGCCTTGGGAGAACAAGCCTTGGATTGTAGATGAAGAACTTCCTAGCAACATTTTCCTGTAGGCTGGCTGATAGTTATTAATAGCGCTCTATCTGTTGTGCTTAAATTACTAGTGGGGTCCTTCTCAGATCCATGACTCCCAGCAACCCTCTCCTAGTCTCTCCCCTCCCCCGCATCTACTGCTTTGATTGTTGTTAGCTGTGGTTATGTAGGTTGTCTTATAGACTTTTATCATACTAACATGACAGGAACATACAGTGTCCCTGCATTTCTCATGATTGGATAGCTTATAATTTTGAAGTACAGAATCTCATCTTTTATTGTGGTCATGGTGTACTTCACGAAGCTTTTGTATTACATGCCTAGCTCCCTCTTTGTAGCAGCTGTCACCTCTCTTCTTTTGAGTGCCAGTCTGTTGGCTAATCATTGCTCTCAAACATCTGTTGACCACCCACTGATTGCAAGGCACTGGGGACACAATTCAGAGCAGCTATCAAAGTCTCTGCTGTCGAGAAAGTTGCAATGGAGTTGAAATGAGACACATATAAAAAGATAAAAATAAAGGGTATTAAATATTAAACTGTGTAGACATTAAGGGTGCGTGGGTGGTTCAGTCGGTTAAGAATCTGACTCTTGATCTTGGCTCAGGTCATGATCTCACCATTCATGAGATCAAGCCCTGAGTCGGGCTCTGCACTGATGGCCTGGAGCCTGCTTGGGATTCTCTGTCTCCTCCTCTCTCTGCCCCTTCCCTGCTCTCTCTCTTGCACGCTCTCTTGCTCTGTGTCTCTCTCAATAAATAAATAAACATTAAAAATAAAAATAAACCATGTAGACAGTAAATCCAATAGGTGTGAAATGGCTAGAAGGATCCCAGAGAAAGGACCCTTGACTTCCTGGCAAGGAGTATGTAAGACCTATGTGAAGAAAAATATGAAACTTTCCTGGTGGACACAGAAGATGACCTGAGTGTATGTTCATACTGTGGTCCTGGATAGGACCAGGCAGGCTGATAACGAAGCAAGATGATTCATCTTCCCAAATTAATTTACTGATTCAGAATATCATCAAAGTTAAAAGACAGTAAACTGAGAGAAATAATCTGCAATATATCTAAGTGACAAAAAGTTAATATACATAATGAAACATTCCTACAAATACATATATATATATATATATATTTTTTTCAACGTTTATTTATTTTTGGGACAGAGAGAGACAGAGCATGAACGGGGGAGGGGCAGAGAGAGAGGGAGACACAGAATCGGAAACAGGCTCCAGGCTCTGAGCCATCAGCCCAGAGCCTGACGCGGGGCTCGAACTCACGGACCGCGAGATCGTGACCTGGCTGAAGTCGGACGCCCAACTGACTGCGCCACCCAGGCGCCCCTAAACATTCCTACAAAAAAAAAAAAACAAAAAAACAAAAAAAAAAACGGATAGAAAAATAGGCAAAGTTGGCAGTTCACAGAAGAATAACAGAAGGCCCGTTAATCATGAAAGAATGCCCAGCCTCACTAATAGAAACTTGGACAGTAAAACAGCAATGCATACCATCATTTGCCTGCTGGGTGGGAAAAGACATTCAAAACATCTAATATATGCAAAGGTGCAGAAGGGCATTCTCATCTGGTGTTCTTGAGTATGAAAATTGGCATAGCCTTCCTAGGGGAAATCAGCAAAACTTAAAGTTGACGTTTGTATATTTTATCCCAGCAGTTCTTAAGAAGCTGAACTACAGAAACCTATGTGCACAAACTATAGGTGTGAAGATGTTCCTTGTACCTAAGTATGTACAGAACACTGTTTATAGATAAAAAAGATGTTTGTGCAGTACTCATAAGAACAAAAATCATCAACAACCCAAATGTCCGTTAATGGAGTGGTTGCTCAAATGTTGGCACATTCACACTATGGAACATTATGCAGCCACTAACAAGAATGAGCTAGAAGTATTAACAGGGGAAGATAAGAGCTTAATTAAAAAAAAAAAGTAAAGTATAGAAAAAAACCCAGAAGGTAAATCTGAGATGTTAAGTTAAAAAAGCAAATTGTAGGAACCCCTGGCTGGCTTAGTTGGAGGAGCATGTGACTCTTTATCTCAGGATTGTAAATTGAAGCCCCACGTTGTATGTGGAGATTACATAAAAATAAAATCTTAAAAAAAAAAAAACAAAAAAAAAAACCTTTAAAAAAGTTGCAGAGCAAAAGATTGTATGGACCCATATTAAGGGGCAAACATATATGCAGGTACGTATACAAGCACATGTATAGAAAGGGGCTTTTAAAAAGCCTGGAAAGTTGCATTTAAAGTAGAGGTGGGAGGGATGTTAAAAGGTCCTTTTGCTTTTTATTACATATATTTTAACCCAGTTGAAATTTTTAATTAAATAGCATGTATTTCTTTGAAAACGAGAAAAACGACAAAACAGTACGTAGTAAGAGCTGTCATTTATCAAGCATTTGCAGTGTGGCAGGTATAATATAAAACACTTTTTCTCCAACAGTCCCATCGAGTTGTTAAGATTTGTCCCCATTTGACAGATGCAGAAAGTGAGGTGGGGGGGGCGATGTAGGTAATGGGCCCAGGCTTATCCTGTGTGTTCAGGGGTTGAGTTTGAACAGAGTCCATTTGGCTCCAGAGCCTCTTTTTCCCTAAGTCACAAGAGTTGTGTTATGCATCATTTCCTGACTATTAGCCTGCTGTTCCAGGGAAGGTTCATGGCCTTTAGGAGATAGGAGAGGATCGACTTCTTTAGAGACAGTGGGTCCAGAGTGGGGTGCCAGGGGCCCTTGTTGAATGCTGCCCTGCAAACTGTCCTGGTGCTTTGACCTGTGGGGCTTGGTCGCAGCTCAGCTGTTACCAGGACAGAAATAATTCTTGGGAAGCTTTTCTGTTTGGCTGAGGGTTCTGTTCTATAAACCAGTGGGAATATAAGAGAGTCAACTTTTAACCTGCAGCACAATTTAAAGTAATGTACACTGTAGTATATAGTCGTAGGATTTTATGAAACTTAACTTGGCCCAATGGGAAAAGACAGAAATGGTGTTAGGTTTAACGACTGATTTCAACATAACAAGTTCTACTCCTTAATACGGATATTTGGTGCATTTGGTATTGGGATGGCTGTTTCAGAAACATTTAGAGTGAGTATTGAGAGCTTGACCTGCTAGTATTCACATGCTTTGGTCTCAAAACAGGGAGAAAGTGACTGAGGGAGCCCCTCAGGCTTTGCAAGAGGTTCCCACCCACAAGGAGATTCCTGCCCCTGCCCCCTCTGTCTTCAGCTGGGATCCCTGCCATCTTGTGAAGACAGGACTGTTTTTCTGTTTTAAAGGGAAAGCTGCAGCTTGTTAATGAGGACCCCAGACCAGGACGAATGGGATAGAAGTGCACAAGTACATTCAGGTTTCCAGCACAGCAGTTCCTGCGTGGATTCTGCACCACGAGACAAGCTGCAGGCCACACGCCGCCTGTCTCTCTTCTCTCCTGCGCAGGGGGCTCTCCTACCCTCTGGTTGGCAGTAAATTAGGGCAGAGCCCAAAGAACATTGCCTATTTACAGTCATAGAGATGGTATGACTTGGAAACGCTTTGCAAGTGTTATTCCAAAATGAGAATTTACCCCATGACATGAAAATAAAACGAGGTTTTTTTTTTTTTTTTTTTTTTTTGACCATTTGTTCATTCATTCAGCAGGTATTTTCTTAGCCCTGCTGTGTGTCAAGCCCATTGCTGAGCACAGAGAATACAAAACAGAAAAGACATGACCCCAACCTTTGGAGATCTCCGTGTCTGTGGGGAAAGAGGGAAGACGGGCAACCAGATAATCACAGTGTATTTTATAAGACCGTTAATAGGAGCTAGGGCAGCAGCTGCTGGGAAGGGGTTCCCATTATGTACTTGCTGAATGAATAAACAGCACCAAGGGAGGTGTCTTCAAAGACAGCTTGCCAGGGGAAGTGATATGTGAATTGGGTCTCAAAAGGGAGTGGTAGAAACGATATGAGAGTCCTGGATTTTTGCTATCGGAATGCTGAAAATGGGGACAAAATCTCAAATGTATCTGGCTTCCAAAATTCCGTTAGAATAAATCCTTTATAATAAACTTGCCTGTATGTACCCTATAATTTTTTATTTAAAATGTTGGAGAGAACCATATAGGAAGTGAACTGGGAATTTCTCTCTCAAAGCCTCAACGGATCTCAAATGTGAACTGCATGTTCCCTTTCCTTTCCCCGCCCTTCTCTTCTCTCTGTCCCATGTCTCTTTGTGAATGACAGCTTCATTATTCTCCTTTGGAACATTGATCTTTGATAAGAAAAAGCAGCTCCCCATTACTGGGGAAGACTAAAAGGAGCAGAATGTCTGCATCTCCACCTTTGACCCTTGAAATTGGTTACTGTTGATCTAGAAGGAAGAGAGTCAACTTTTTCTTCAGTTTCTGTTTGGGTGTTTTGTAAATAGACTCAAACTACAAATGTTCATAGGTAGTAAGTAACATTCTTGTATCCAGGCTTTGAGTTTCAACAATGGGCAAAAGTGTTTCATAAAATATCATTTAAAAACAATGTGATTTGGGGGCACCTGGGTGGCTCAGTCGGTTAAGCATCCAACTTCTGCTCAGGCATGATCTCATGGTTCATAAGTTTGAGCCCCGTGTTGGGCTCTGCACTGACAGTGGGGAGACTACTTTGGGTTCTCTGTCTCCCTCTTTCTCTCTCTCAAAAATAAATTTAAAATTATTTAAAAAAATAAAAACAATGTGACTTTCACATCCATAGGAGTATTGCCGATAATTACGTGCAGCGACATTTCCACTAAATACATGCTTACTTAAATGTCTAATGGGGTGGGACGCCTGGGTGGCTCAGTCAGTTGGGCATTCGACTTCGGCTCAAGTCATGATCTCTCCGTCCGTGAGTTTGGGCCCCGCGTTGGGCTCTATGCTGACAGCTCAGAGCCTAGAGCCTGCTTCGGATTCTGTGTGTGTCTGTCTCTCTGCCCCTCCCCCGCTCATGCTCTGTCTCTCTGTCTCTGAAAAATGAATAAACCTTAAAAAATTTTTTTAAAACAATGTCTAATGGGGTGAAGTTTGCAACGTAGAGGAGGGTGGGTGGGTTCTGACCTGGAAAGATTCAGTTTTCTTCATGAATTCGCTCAATCTTCATCTGAAACCCATAGTTCACATCCTTTGTCACATAAATACCTGGCCACATACAGATGTCAGAAAAGCTTAGTGCACATGCTATGTGACCTTCGGTACTTCCCCCAGCTGAGTCTCCACGTGCCGCAAGAGCACTCTGGAGGTGGCCTGGTTGTTGGAGGTGGAAACAGATTCAAAGATTTTATTTATTTATTTATTTATTTATTTATTTATTTATTATTTTTGAGAGAGACAGAATGTGAGCAGGGGAGGGGCAGAGAGAGAGAGGGAGACACAGAATCTGAACCAGGCTCCAGGCTCCGAGCTGTCAGGACAGAGCCTGATGCGGGTCTCAAATTCACAAACTGTGAGATCATGACCTGAGCCAAAGTCAGGTGCCCCCAAACTTTTTTTAAAGTGCTGCTTTTGAGGACTGGCTGTAGTGGCAGGTTCCCACCCTTCTGTCGTTGCATCCGGCATCCACAGCAACATTTTTATGGTTGTATGACGAATCTAAGAGGTGGAATTTTTTTAAATGTTACCATGTCCAAGAAATGCTGCCCTCGCAAAGTAAGCCACCTTGGGAGGCCCTTCCACTGCCCCCGGGGGTTACTGCTCAGACTGTTACCTGAAGCAGTGCACCTAACTGGGTTCCTCATCTGCTTAATCGGGTTAGATTCCAACACCATCCCCTGAAGGATTTGTCACCATGAGATACATTGTTTTAAAGTGGAAAGAAAGATGCTAAAGGTAGCAGACCAGTTACAACACTAACAGCGGAATTAGGGAAATTATTCCTATCTAAAGTCTTTGAGAAATATAATGTTCATTTGAACAGTACACATCCTGGTATATTGGTGCTGGCATAATTAAGGCACTTTCGTAGTTACCTGGCATGATAAGACTGCACAGTGGTTAGAACCTCCCCGGAGGAGCGTGTTCAAAAATGTTAACTGGGAAAGAAAACAAAAAGAATGTTAAGTGAAAGGAAGAGTACAGCAGCTCTCGTTTACGGAGTCCTCCCAGACGTGAGCCACTGACCCTGGTGCCCACTCCCCACGTGTGCCCTTTCTGCAGTGTTCTCCACAGGAAACTGCCAGCTCCTCTCACAGACACTTTGCTAACACTCTCCTTTTGTTTCTTCAGGTATTTCTGGAAAAAGCCAGCTTCTCTTTGCACTGGTCTTCACAACTCGTTACCTGGATCTTTTTACTTCATTTATTTCATTATATAATACATCTATGAAGGTATGGTATGACAGCCAACAGAATGCATTTTATCCATGGTTCACAGGCTGATGGAAGCTATGAAGTTTGGGCCAGTGGCGTGCTTAAACGTCTTCTAGAGGGATGTCTAAACATGCTGTTCTCAACGTAAGCACTTTCAGACCACCTTGTATGTAGAAGTGGGAATAGTGTTATCACCAAGCATATTTTCTGTTTCAAAGCAGAATCTATTTAATTGAAGTGCTTTGCACTTAGAGATTTTTTAATCTTAAATTCCTTGAGTATGATAAACTTCTAAAGCTCTTGATAACCTGTGAGAAAGAGGGGTGACTATTATGTTTTCAAGCAGTGGGAAATTACAGACTCCCTGGGAAACCCAGCAGGTTGGTTCAGAGCTAGAAATGAAAGCCACCAGCGCTCCTCGCTGCAGTGCCTGTTTTGCTGTTGCGCGAGGGATTATGTGCAGGCTTCTCCTTTTTTTTTTCCTGTTAAATCCATGTTTTATAAACTTTATGGGCCATCTTTATTGCTTTTGCCATGCCTAAATAACATCCGTACCATCATTTACTTAGTGTGTTCTTAAAACCTTTTACCTTGTCCTAAGCATTAGTATCCATGGCGTTAGTGTCGTTATCCACATGAAAAAAAATGTGTAGTTATTAAAATGCAGAATGTTGGGGCGCCTGGGTGGCTCAGTCGGTTAAACGTCCGACTTAGGCTCAGGTCATGATCTCACGGTCCGTGAGTTCGAGCCCCGCGTCGGGCTCTGTGCTGACGGCTCATAGCCTGAATCCTGCTTCAGATTCTGTGTCTCCCCCTCTCTCTCTGACCCTCCCCTGTTCATGCTCTGTCTCTCTGTCTCAAAAATAAATAAACATTAAAAAAAAAAAATTAAAATGCAGAATGTTTGTGGACCTTTGGGGGTGCACGTGTTTCACTTGCAGAGGCCTCGGTTCCACACAGCCGTGAAACTTACACTTCCTGAACACCCACAGCACTGGCCCTCCCCTAGCGCTGAGGACAGGGCAGAAGCTAAGAAGGAAGGCCTACTGTCTGGTTGGCAAGGGTAGACCGATCATCCCAGCACCAAATGAATGACCGCAGTTTGGGATGGGTACTGGGAAGGAGAAGTATGGGGCTCTCACCTTGTGCAGGAGGAGTCTCATTTCTTCCCTCATTCGTTCTGCGTAGCTTACTGAGCACCTGTGTGCGGGGCCCTGTTGTCGGCGCTTGTCGGCACACCCGAGGAAGTAGCGTTTAAGCTGAAGCCTGTTGTGGCACTTGAAAAGCATTTTTTGTAAACACACGTAGGGGAGACAAAGAATGTATTTGGACCTGAGGTCTTTACTAAAAAGCAAATTTGAGTTACCTGTAATCATTCCATTCTTCATTACTAGGTGATGGGAGCCTCGTCATCAGGAAATAGTTTGCTTACTTAAAATGGCTAGGTCCCTGCCTGTCGTCCAGGCAAGTTAAAGCTGCAGGTATTAGAAGCGTGTGAGCAAGAATTTTCCTCCATTCTCCTCAGGATACGTAGCTTTAGAGGGCTCCTTCTTGTTTGATTCTAGTTTCCAGGCATGTCCTGAAAATCAGAGATGTGAGGGCCAAGTTTTATGTTCTCATGGCTTTGACTTTATTTATATTTATTTTGAGAGAGAGCACAGGAGTGGGGCAGAGAGAGGGAGGGGGGGAAAGAGAATCCTAAGCAGGCTTTGAGCTGTCAGCATGGAGCCTGATGCAGGGCTCGATCCCATGACCGTGAGATCATGACCTGAGGCGAAATCAGGAATCCGACGCTTAACCGACTGAGCTGCCCGGGCGCCCCTCATTGCTTTCACTTTAAAAGCCAAGCATTGGTGAGAGGAGACAACAGCTGCTTTCCCTGGTGGCCAGCGAAGCCTTTGCGGACATGATCTTGGCTGGCGGAAGGCCGGGTGCTGAGGAGGGACCTTGACATGACTTGGTTGGATGTTCTGCTGGAGGGGACTCTGTGTATAAATGTATATATATTTTGTTGATACATGTAGATGATATGTTATTTTATTCATATATACACACACACACATATTTGTATGTGGAGAGAACTCCTCACAATATAAGTAAGATATTAATCTTCCTTGATTTTTTTTTTTTTTTTGGTAGTTTGGTATATGGGTATGACCAATTTTAATACCTTGTTGGCTATTTGCAAATATAATTTCATGATGAGGTGCTGGGGACAGTTTAGTGTCTTTGTTTCGTTGTTAAGCATATGACAGGGTTTGATGATTGCTCTCCTTTTCCTGTTAAGTCCTTTGCCCAGATGTTTCCTCATTAGGTTTCACCAGGTGGTTTTCCCAGGGATAAGGAGTCCCAGGCAGTGTAGCTGATACCCCAGTCGTTCCTATCCATAAGCTAAACCTGCCCTGGTTCTTGGGCCTAAAGTTCCACATCCCGAAAATTGCTATAATTTCAAAATATCAGACTTTTCCTTTGGGTTGGATGAATATATGGTGTTTGGCCTTTTGAACGTGGAAGAACATAACTGGGTTGTAAGCCTTTGAACAGCTGTACCTCTATGGGAGCTCCCTTGCGCAGGCAGCTTTTGGTTTTGCTTTTGTTATGTTACCAGACAAAATTTCATAGAAATGATCTGACTTTTCTGTGTTAAAGTAACACACTGTCAGCAAAAATGGTCATTGTAAAGTCAAATGTGAGTTACATGGTATCTTATCTTTACACAAGCACTAGCGGAGGGGGCGTGTGCTCGTTTTGAACTGCATTGAGTGAACTTTGTGTTCGTTTTTTTTTCTTAAGCTGCTAATAGTTTGAAGTGAGATTAAAAATACACGCTTTGGCGGTTTCTTACAAAGTTAAATGTATACTTTTAACATAAGATCAGCAATCCCATTCCTAGGTATTTACCCAAGAGTAATGAAAACTTAGTTTCATACAGATGCCTGTACGTACATGTCCCTAGCAACTGTATCTCCCGTCCATCAAGCTGGACACGACCCACCTGTCCTGTAACTCGTGCATGGACGGACAGACTGTGGTAACACGCACGCAGTGAGCCGCTCCTGGGCAGCAGAAGAGAGCCGTGGTTACTACACGCGGCGGCATGGTTGGATCAAGAATGCATTAGCTGCGTGAAAGAAGCGGAGACATACCATACGATTCCATTTATGTGGCATTCTGGAAAAGGCAAAAACTGTGGAAACCAAGAATAGATCAGTTATAAAAAAAATAAAGAAAGAACAGATCAGTTATCGCCAGAGGTTGGGCCTGAGGGGGGAGGGCTTGACTCCAAAGGCGCGGCATGAGGGGGTTTTGGGGGGTCACAAGATAGAACTACTCTGTGTCTTGATCGTGGTGGTGGTTATATGACTCAGAAGTATACACCCCCAAAAAATGAAGTTTATTGTCTTTAAGCCTCAAAATAAAAAAGCTAAAGAAGTAAATCTTGCCTTTCTGAGCATACGAATGATGTAGAAGGAAGCCAAGGGAGTTGGAACCGCCGTGAAGTATCCGTGACCTGGTGCTTTTCTCGTTCTTAGCTCATCTATATCGCCTGCTCCTACGCCACGGTGTACCTGATCTACATGAAATTCAAGGCGACCTATGACGGAAACCACGATACCTTCCGAGTGGAGTTCCTGGTGGTCCCCGTGGGAGGTCTCTCCTTTCTAGTCAATCATGATTTCTCTCCTCTTGAGGTGAGTCAGGGGGCTAGTTAGTGGGCATATCTCCTTCCCCAGGGAAATAGCTGTGTTTGCAGATAACGTGGGACGGTTCTGTTTCGCTTGTGTCTTCTGTTTGGCAAGCTTCTGGGGCAGCATATACTATTTGGTGTAAATAAGTCAACAGACGGGAATAAAGCCCCCAGGTATTTGGGTGTCTGCTGATGGATTATTGCCAGATTCTCCCCTAGAACATAAAGTAGGCGTCTGCAGTAGTGAGCGCAGTGCCTTGCCTATCCGAGTGCTGGAAGAACGTGATCTTCTCTCCACTCTGACCCAGCTTTTGTTTCCTCTTCACGTAAGGGTGTCGTGCATGGATACCATGTGCGAATCCCCTCGGCAGCCTTGCTGCGCTCTGGCGTTTAGGGGGAGTGGTTGGCATGGCGCCCTGCGCTGCACAGAGCCGTGCCTGCTCCTAGGTGCCTCGCCCTTCCCTTCGTGTCTTGGGGAAACTGCCGCTCATGGATTCAGACACTCAGGGCTCCCCGCGAGGCCTTCTGTCGTCGGCATGAATAAAGTGCCGTGTGGGACAGAGAGTTTGCATAATTACAATTCCCATTACTTGCCCCTTTGATTTAGCCACACCGAAAAAGCCTAAAGAATAAGAAAGATGGTGAGAATCTTGAGATCCTCTGGGAAGGAGACCAGCTGGTGAGGCAGACCAGCAGTGGGAAAGGGGTGGCCCCGGCTGTCAGCGTCGTGCGCCCCGGCAGAGAGCAGCGTTCACTCGGGAGCCTAGATTCGCAGTGGGTCAGGCTTATCCGGGAGAAACGTGTCTGTAGATTCACAGAAAATTGTACAGGGAAGGAGATGTTGGAGAGACGAGGTCATGAAAATTCACACCGGCCGAGGCGTCCAGTTACCCAGCCTGTCATTGGGAGTGTCGTGCCTCTTAAATGTAGCTAAAGTTTCTGTGATTTATCACCTGCTAAGCTACTCCGTTTGTGCTCAGATGCCCAGACTGCTGTTTGAGCTGCTCCACGATAAAGCAAGCGTATTTCCCGTGAGCTCACGGTGGGTACTGACCGAAGCTTGCGGTTTCTCTTACAGATTTTGTGGACCTTCTCCATCTACCTGGAATCCGTGGCTATCCTTCCCCAGCTCTTCATGATCAGCAAGACAGGGGAGGCGGAGACCATCACCACCCACTACCTGTTCTTCCTGGGCCTCTACCGCGCGCTCTATCTCGTCAACTGGATCTGGCGCTTCTACTTCGAGGGCTTCTTTGACCTCATTGCTGTGGTGGCCGGCGTCGTCCAGACCATTCTGTACTGCGACTTCTTCTACTTGTACATCACAAAAGGTACCTCGGCCTACGTGCTCCCCGCCCTGTTCCTCCCGCCGCGTGTTTTCAGGAGCGACCTGGTCCAGCACGCTCCTAATATGGCACTCGCTCCAAAAGCACAGCTCGTTTCAGAAAAACATTTTAACGACCATCCAATAAAATTCTGGATCAAGGTTTTCAGCCTTTTTGCTTTTCCGAGCTTTATTGTTTTTCTGTGACAGCATGTTTTTATTGTAAAAAATTTAATTAGCTTTCATCATTCTGAAAGCAGTCACCTGAAACCCTAGCACTCAGAGATAGTTGCTGTTAATGTTTCGGGAAATGTAATTCCTGATGTGTCTATGTGTATACACAGATGGCGGATTTTTACAATATACGTGCTATTCTGTAATCTGGGTTTCCTTCCCCACTTACATTTTTTCAAGTCAGTAGATAGAAATCTACGTAGTTTTCAGTAGCCATAGACTATTTCGTTATGTGTATTACCATAATTTACTTACTCAGCCCCCTGTTCGTGGGTATTCAGGCTGTTACTCATTAGCTGCTATTAAAATCCAGTGCTTAATCGGTATCTTTGTATATATACATTGTCCCATTTATGTGAATATAGGACATGCAAATGTCACAATAATCTGATGGGGGGGGGGGAAAGACATATTTATGCATGTGCACACAGATGTAAGCATACAGTTTTAGGGGATTCAGGAACCCCTGAAACGCAGCCACTGACCCAGGCTAAGAACCCTTGCTAAACAGCTATACGGTATGATTCCTAATGGCTAGATATAAGAGCACATAGATCTGCTCTCTTTTTTAACCTCCAATATTTCATAGACTTTTATACATAGTAACAGTTACATTTTAATATATGTTGAATCAGGGGAGAAAGTCATAAAACGCTGCTGTGAATTTGGTGACAATTTCAATCGAATGTGTGTTTCTTAAATTCACTTGCTGTGGCATTGAGGTACATGAAGAAATTTCGAGTGTATGTGTGCATGACGTATTCATAGCTCAGAGGGTTCTGTTTATTGACACCAAAATCAAGTGGTTGTTGGCGCCAAAAGCTTGTCTCCTTGGACCTTATTCTGTAGTGTCTTGAGTGTGACAGGCCTCTGGGAACGGGAAAAAGGAAACTTTAAGCTTATCAATAGCAGTAACCTTTTGTTTTCTCTTCCTCTCTTTAAAATCCTAGTACTCAAGGGAAAGAAGCTCAGTCTGCCAGCGTAAGTGCCAAAGACCACCACCAGCATCTGTCCCTCAGGGTGCTCGGACAGAGTTCTTACCACAGCAAAGGCACAAGATGCTTGATACGGAAAATCAGAAACTTAACTCTTTTGTTCAGATAGTCATCAGTGGCTCTGTAGGAACCCCGAGGAAAAGAGCCAGAAGGTTTCTGTTTAATGCATCTTGCCTTATCTTTTTTTATTACTATGTACAAAGATTTTTTTACACAAAGGAACTTAATGCTGTATTAATAAATTCAGTGTGTAGTTTCAATTGGGGTAGTTCCAAAAGTGAAGATTTTGTGAGGAATAAGTGCAACCTTTTTTTTTTTTTTTAATTCTTTGAAATTGTTGATTCTTTGTGTCTGCAATGAAATTGTACTCCCTTGACAGTTGGTAGACTATATATTCTTCCATCTATCAAACTTGCATTCCACTATATTTATTTTTTGCCAAAAGATGAGTTATATTTGTTTGAAATCTGAGACACTATGTTGAATTTGGTATATCTGTTCAAATTTCTTCCCACCTAACGTGGACATCGTTCCTCGGACATGACAACACTACACGTAAGGCCGGTAAGGATGGCTTGCAAGTCTTCTGGTTTTCATTACCAAAATTTTAAGATTCTGAACGTAGAAGGAGTCAGGTTTGAGTCCCCAGTGGTGCCCGCCCTCTTCTCCTGCTAAGAAGAGTCAGTGTGAGACTGTCCCGAGGATGTCGAAGAACTTGGTGGACGGGGGTTCTAGGCCGCTTGCCACCCAGGTGTGGGATGTGAGGGACGTTGATTATGTCCTCTGAGGAACGGAACCCAAGCAGTCACCTGTCACCTTTATTTTCACTTTCAAAAGATTACTACAACCATGTCCATGCTCAGATTCACACAGTTTTTCGTATCACTTTTGGGTAGTAAATTGATTTACGTTTTTTTCTTAACTGGCAGCACCAATTGCCATTCCTTATACTCTTTAGATTTTTTTTGTTTTTGTTTTGTTTTTACTGAGCTCTTGCATGATTTATCTTGTTACCATCCTAAATAAACATGTTATTAAACATAGAACAAATTGTCTTCTATGTCAGGATGACTTTTTTCATTTTTTGATTGGCTACAAAAGCTCAATATAGGGCCATAAACATTTACTGTCCACTAATGAATCTAAAACTATCTGTATTTTGAGGAAAAATTGGAGTTTTTCCTCCTGATTTTGCTGTTTTATTGATCTGCTACATTTTTTTGATTTTATGCAAAAGCATATGACTTTGTTTTTATGTGATGCACCATAAAATGTTGAAGTGTTGAATACTAACAGTGCTTACTACAGGATGTAGTATTTTTGCTTGCTGTATTAAAATAGTTTGTGGAAGAAGGGAGCTAGATGGGTTTTATTTTTATCTAGTGTGTCTCTTACCCTCTTTCTGAACTGGCAGTGTAACTGCATAGTTTAACCTCTTGTCTTTCTCTCTCATCTTGCTCCCTGCACTCCATGCCTCATGGTTTTGCTTTGGTGTATCCGTATGTTTCTAGCGTTCTAGTCTTGGTTTAGTTTGTTTTCATCCTCCCTGGAAGATTCTGAGAGCACAGAGGAAGGGTGGGAAACCGCCACAGAAGTGGAGCAGACTGCTTGCTGCCCACACTGGGGGTGGGTGGGAGGCTCACACTGTTTTTGTGCATGTAAATCAAACACGAGCTGGGACCACTTGGGGGAGAGCATAGTGCAGACGACAAGATCTGGGACCTCAGCAGGCCGCCTGGCTTGGGAAGTATCAACGCCTTCTCTAGTCACTGTGCCCACGTAAAAATAAAGCCGGCCAAGATGGGACCACCATTTTGTGGCCAACTAGGATGACATCTTCATAAATAGGGTGGCTGAGTGGGAGTGCGGGACTGGGGCCACGTCTCCGCACACATAGGAAACGAAGGCCTTGTATGATGCGCTTTATAAAGCACTGTTTCAGAGTCCCTTTCACGTCTCCAATAAAGGTTATCAGGTAATTATATTTTTTATCCAGGTGTTTTATTTGTGTGAATTTGTTTTAAAAGTGAAAGCATGAGAAATCCAGCAAAGTTAACCAGTTTGTCCACTGAGTGATCAGTCTGTGAAAAGCTGCTGGCTGTTTACAGGCGCAAATCCGTTCCCTGGTCCAGTTTAGCTGCTGTCAGAGTAACGTGTCCTGCTTCCTTGCAGTCTGGTCACGAGGGGAGTAAGTAGGTAGAGAAAAGGTTGGGGGGGGGGGGAGGGGAAGGTTGCAGGTGGAAACCCTTGGGAGAAGATCCAGTCCAGTTTTTCCCAAGATGCCACTAGGTTGGATGACTCCCTGGAAAGGTCAAGCAAAGATTTCCTTTCAATAGAAATCACAAGTGAGGGGCGCCTGGGCGGCTCAATCGGTTAAGCTTCCGACTTTGGCTCAGGTCATGACCTCGAGGCTAGTGGGTTCGAGCTCTAGCTCGGGCTCCATGCTGGCGATGCAGAGTCTGCTTGGGATTCTCTCTCCCTCTCTCTGCCCCTACTGTGCTCTCCTGCTTTCTCTCAAAATAAATAAATAAACTTTAAAAAAGTGGTTAAGGGCGCTTAGGTGGCTCAGTCGGTTAAGCGTCCAACTCGATTTTGGCTCAGGTCATATCTTATGGTTTGTGAGATTGAGCCTCTAGTTGGGCTCTGTGCTGATCGCGTGAAGCCTGCTTGGGATTTGGGATTCTCTCCCTCTCCCCCACCCCCCCAAATAAATAAACTTAAAAAAAAAAAAAATCCTAAGTGGTTAGTGGTAACCCTGAGTAAGAAAATCACAAGCTTTCACGATCTCATGGTCCGTGAGTTCGAGCCCCGCGTCAGGCTCTGGGCTGATGGCTCAGAGCCTGGAGCCTGTTTCCGATTCTGTGTCTCCCTCTCTAGACTCTGTCCCTCCCCCGTTCATGCTCTGTCTCTCTCTGTCCCAAAAATCAATAAACGTTGAAAAAAAAAAAATTAAAAAAAAAAAAAAAAAGAAAATCACAAGCTTTGGGATCAGCCTTGTTGTAGGAGTCTCAGCTCCTCACACTCTAGCTCTGTGACCCTGGATTAACGAGTCTCTTCCCTCTGTTACCTGCAGACTCTTGCTGTAGGATTTTTGTGAGGTGTGAATGAGCCCATGTCTGTGAAGCTCAAAATAGAACTTGAGGCACACACATTAAGTGCTCAGCACCTCTGTGACCCCCTGCTCCCCTCCCATTGTGCTTAGTTTGGGGACAGCTGCCTTGCAAGCTGGCTGGAAACCACTTCTGGCAGGAGTTCCTGGGGCCTATTTGAGAACATTGGTCAATTTTGCCCTTGTTGGGAGAGCAATGCATCTGCAGACCTTGACTCTTAAGTACCTTCCCCAAACCACCTGAGTGCCATCTAATGAGGGCTGATTGAATTGGGGCTCCACGTGGGCTTTTTTTTTTTCTCCTGTGTCCTTCGCCCTCTAGTGACTGAATGTGGAATTAGCAAGAAACGCGCCCTGCTCAGTACAGGGGACACTCCCTTCGCCCCTCTGAGTTAGCCTTTGTAGTGTGGCGGCATCTTGTGTAGGTGCTGTGGGTATTTCTCCTACTGATTCTGAAACAATTCCCTCTTAGCATTGGATTTTAAAGAAAGTTGCAGCATAATATAGCACTAATCTTTTAAAAAGGGACACTTTTTTACAACATTAGAATATTCCAGGTCTCCACTCCTAGTTTCACCTCAAGCACTTAATTTAAAAAAATTTTTTTTCTTAATATTTATTTTTGAGAGAGACACAGAGCATGAGTGGAGAAGGCGCAGAGAGGGCGGGAGACACAGAATCCAAAGCAGGCTCCAGGCTGCCAGTGCGGAGACCGACACGGGGCTTGAACTCACGACCCGTGAGATCATGACCTGAATCAATTGGATGCTCAACCAACTGAGTCACCCAGGCGCTCTGATCGCCTTGAGCACTTTAAAGGTGAAAGTCTCAAGGCAAATGTTACACTACACTTGACTCTATTACCAAAACAGAATGGAAATACACAATGTATTTATTCCTCTAATAAGGGTTCTAAGACAATTAATGGTTGTGTAATAGGGAAACTGGTGTGCCCCGAAACTAAAAAAGTCACTTAAGTTTACTTGAAATTCTGAGAATTGAAGATCTCAGGGCTATCAAGAAGGCCTTAGAAAAACAACTGTCCAAATTCCTGAAAGATCACCTAGCTAACATTGCCCGACACCCATCTGACAGAGTCTAAATGCAAGGGTATTAATTTTACTCAGGACAGGGATTTACTCATATGAAAGAAAATTAAGTCCTAAAGGAATAGTGGAAGAAATGAATCAGTTGATTTGGAAAAGTGAAAGTAAAGATCACTGTTTCTCCAAGTTAATGTTTTTAAATAGCTCTAATTTGGGGCACCTGGGTGGCTCAGTAAGTGAAGTGTCTGACTTTGGCTCAAGTCATGATCTCAGTTTGTGAATTAGAGCCCCGCAGCAGACTCTGTGCACTGACCACATGGAACCTACTTGGGATTCTCTCTCTCCCCCTCTCTCTCTGCCCCTCTTCTGCTCGTGCTTTCTGTCTCTCTCAAAATAAACTTTAAAAAATAAAATAGTTCTAATTCAACCAATGGAATGTTATACGGAAATAGCAGGACATACTTGCAGAGATTAGAACTATTCAAAATACGTTTTTTATTTTTATTTTTTAATTTTTTTTATTTTTGGGAGAGAGAGAGAGAGAGAGAGAGAGAGAATGAGCGGGGGAGGGGCAGAGAGAGAGGGAGACACAGAATCCGAAGCAGGTTCCAGGCTCCGAGCTGTCAGCACAGAGCCTGATGCGGGGCTCAAACTCACGGACTGTGAGATCATGATCTGAGCCAAAGTCGGATGCTCAACCAAATGAGCCGTTTTTTAATATGCACACTACCTCTTTGAAATGATAGTTTTGTGGGTTGTTATTGTTCTTAACATTAAGTTGACAGCTTATCTTTACTAACAAAAGTTTATATAGAAGAATTTTCTTACTCCTAAGCCTTACAAATCCTGTTTTCAAAAGGGAAGTATTACATTTGAGAATATTCGGATCATAGACACAGGCCTCTCTAACTTCAGAATCACCCTCTTTTCCTACTCTTCCTCCAATCTCGTTTTAGTATCTTTTTCAGGGAAGTCCTCCCTGACCTCTCTGATTAAGTCACTGGCCACACCAAGTACTCAAGTGCTTATTTTATAATGAATAGTTCTCTTTTCTATAGAAACCTTGTAACATCCCCATTTACAATCTCTGCATGATTTCCACAACCATCAATACAATTTCAATTTTATATTTAACCCTGAAATTTTGCCCTTTAGAAGGAACTTCAGACTTAGAAAATCTTGACATTTAATGAATTTATTTATTCATTCATCAACTATTTAGTAAGTGCCTGAAATGTGCTCTATCACGTGCACAGCAGTCAACAAGATGGACAGGGTAAATTGCTCATGCAATTTACACCCTAAGGTGGGAGAGGTATAACAAACATGGTGCAGTGTCACCGAGTAATTATTATGAGAAAAACTAAAGTAGGGTAAGGGAATGGAAACAGGTGGGTGTACAACTGTTTAGATAAGGTGGCCAGAGAAGGCGTCTTTGAGACCCGGACACTGGAGCTGAGGCCTGAATGAACAGAGAGAGACATGGAACTGCCTGGGGAGGAGCAGCCCTGGCAGAGGACACAGAAAATGTAAAAGCCCTGGGGCGACAATGAACTTGCTGTATTTGGGGGTTGGGGGTTGGGGAAGGCGGCAGGCAGCGGGGTGACGGAGAGAGAGAATGGTAACCCAAACCCAGGGAGACATACAATCACGCACTGACAGACTTGATGTGTGACTACCAGGGAAAAACCTTTCCGGAGTGGGGGTGGGGGGTTGGGGTCAATGTTACGCACAAAGTGTATTCAGGGGAAATACCTTGGCGGGGGCGAGGGGAGTAACAGCAGAATGAGGGGGCACAATGAGATCGGACCAGGCATAAGGCAAAGGGGGCTGGGACGAGGGTGGAGGAGAGTGGAGGTGCTAAGTGCTCAGAAACCACGCCACTAGGCGACCGCCTGCTCGCGGGGAAGGGGCGCGGATCAGGCTGTCACCCCCACGCCCCAGCCCCGAGCCGCCAGGTGGTTTCAGACTCGGAACTCAGAGGCGTCCTAACGCGGCACTCCTGACCGCAGGGAGCATCGATGGTCACACGCCTCGAAGCCCACAGACCTGGGATGAGCCTCAGATCCGCCATTAACAGCCGTGGATCTCGGTGGGGAGGGCAATTTCTCAGGGCCTGAAGAGTCCTTACCTACAAAATGGGAATATTGTCAGAACGGACTTCACTCCCGTGCAAAAACAGCTATCAAGCCAACCAGAGTCCTCCGGGTCAGCGTATCTGCGCAGGCGCGGAGCGTCTCGCTGCTGCGAGGGGGCTCAGTGCGCGTGCGCAGGACCGGGCCCTAGCGTGCGCCTGCGCGGAGTCGCAGTCAGTTTGGCGTTGGTTCCCGGAGGGCACGGGGCTTCGAGTGGCCGCCGGCGCGCGGCAGGCTGGCCCGAGGCCGGGCAGCGGGGCCTCCGCCATGCCCGGGATGGTGCTCTTCGGTCGGCGCTGGGCCATCGCCAGTGACGACCTGGTCTTCCCGGGGTTCTTCGAGCTGTCCCTGCGAGTGGTGTGGTAAGGGCGGCGGGCTGTGCGGGCTGGCGGCCGGCCGGCTGGCCGGGGTGCGCAGGGAGCGGGTCCGGGAGGAGCGTCCGTGTCGCCGGGTTTGTGCGCGCCGACTCGGCCCCCACGTTCCCGCATCGGGGCCTCCCCACCGCCGAGGACCTGGGTGCTGCCGCTCTACTCATTTCACGCAGGGCTCACTGAGGCCGGAGCGGGTCGGCCAGGCCCGGGGGCACCCAGGTGGGTCCCGTGGCACCGGCGCCCGTCGCGTGCGGCGCCTAGGCCTGGTCCTGGGAGCCTCCGGAACGTCGTTGCCGACCAAAGGCCGTGACCTCCGGTTCCGCTTCCTGGAGCCGGGGAGCAGCCCTTGCATGATGACGGCGCTCGGCCTGGAAACGCAGGGCATCTTTTGTCCGCCAGAGGAAAGATGGAACATAATAGCCTGGCTGCCGTTCCCGAGCCGGTTGTGGCCGAGTTCCATGCATGAGGAGCAGTCAGGCTCAGGCTCGGGAAATATGTACCCTCTCGTCTTTCCAAGTGTGGAACCCATGGGAACTGGAATTGGGCTCCTGAGGTCTGTTCCCAACCGGTCTGAGCAGGGAATAAAACAGCACCACTGTAATTTTTTAAAAACACATTCTTGAGGGGAAAGGAATACAAAAACACGAGATATTGGAAGTGGCTTCTCAGTAGTTTGGTAATTTCCAGAGCCGAGCCTCTGAAATCATTTCCCAATATTATTTCCAGACCCAAAGTCATAATAACACAAAACTGACAAAAGCATAAGATGTTATCTAGTCCAGTTCCACCTCTGGGCTTGAATCCTTAATACAACGTTCTTGCCAGGGGTGCTCTGCCCTTTGCTGAAATACCTCTGGGGACCGGTCGCTATTACTTTGCCTTGTTTGGGGTTGTCTTTGTTGTTATTCTGCACTGAAATCTCGAAGTCGCAATACTTGGCCTTTCACGCTTATCAGTGTTCACTATCCATGGTCTTTGGATAACTTCTTGCCTGCTGCGTTTGTATCACACAGCAGATTACAATGTGTCAATTTCTCATTAATACACAGGAGTAAACTATCTTGTTAATAATTTAGCAAGCCTGTACTTTGTTGATTTACAGTTGCCTATTTCTTTTTTTCATTAATTTATTTGGGGGCGGGGGGGGCGGGGGGGAGGAACCTGAGTGGGAGAGGGGCAGAGGTCGAGAGAGAGAATATGAATGAATGAATCCCAAGCGGGCTCTGTGCACTGCCAGCTCGGGGCTTGAACTCATGAACCACGAGATCATGGTATCAGCTGAAACCAAGAGACAGATGTTCAACCGACTGAGCCACCCAGGTGCTCCTACGGTTGCATCTTTCTGAGTCATTATGGGGTTGCTGTTTTTCAGCAGTTCATAGTATGTTTGCGTATGGCGTTAAATACCTCTTATGAATTACAGCAGGCATAGAATAAGGGCAGTCATGTAGGCACAGAAAGCATAAAGCTAATTTTTTTAAAGTCATACTTTTTAATTGACTTAGTAGATTTTTTATTTTTTTTAGATCTTTTATCGAAGAAAATTTTAGTCCAAAGTAAATTTCACCTTGTTTGGGGAAATGTTAACTCCTTTAAAATTTTTATTTTTAAATATTAAAAAAAAAAAATTAGAAATGTTAACTCCTTTTATTTCTTTCTGTTATGTTTTGCAAAGTAGTTCCTTGGATTCCATTTCTGACTCTCCCTATCTCTTGGCAGGTGGATTGGCATTTTGACTTTGTACCTCCTGCACAGAAGCAAGCTGGACTGTGCTGGCGGTGTCCTCCTCAGCAGTTACTTGATTGTTCTTATTGTCCTCCTAGCAGTTATAATATGTACCCTGACAGCCATCGTATGTGTGAGCATGAAAGGTAAAGCCTTTTCTATTTGCTGCCTGTTCTTTAACAGCTTGATTGAGATATAATTCACATACTGTACAATTCTCCCATTTAAAGTGTGCAGGTCAAAGATTTTTAGTCTGTTCACAGAGCTGTCCAGCCCCCACCACGGTTTTAGAACATTTTCATCATCCCCCAAAGAAATCCTATACCCATTAGCAATCATTCCTCATTTTTCTGGATTTCCTCAGCTCTAGCCATCCATGTATCTGCTTTCCGTCTGTAGGTTTGGCCCTTCTGGATCATATAGGTAGAATCATCCACCATGTGGCCGTTGGGTCTGGCTCCAAACTTAGCATGTTTTCAAGGTTGATTCATGTTTAGCGTATCAGTACTTCATTCTTCTTATGGTTGAGTAATGTTAATTACATTGAATGTATATGCCGCATTTTACTTATCCGTTTGCCAGTTGGTGGGGATTTGGAGTTATTTTACACTTTTGGGCTATTATAAATAATGCCGCTATGAACATTCAGATCCATGTTTTTGTGTACCTAGAAGTTTTCGTGTCTCTCGGACGTACCTAGGGTGGAATTGTTAGATCATGTGGTCACCCTGTGTTTAACCTTCTGAGGAGCTGCCAGACTGTTTTCCAAGCAGCTGTACCATGTTTCTTTCAGTTTATGAAGCGTTTCCATTTCTCTACATCCTCACCAACACTTCTCATTGTCTGCCTTTTTGAGCATAGCCATCCTAGTGCACTTCATTGTGGTTTTGATTTGCAGTTCCTTTTTTTTTTAAATTTTTTGTTAAGGTTTATTTATTTTGAGGGGGGGGTGGGACGCACGAACAGGAGCAGAGGAAGGGCAGAGAGAGAGGGAGACACAGAATCCGAAGCAGGCTCCAGGCTCTGAGCTGTCAGCACAGAGCCCGACACGGGGCTGAATCTCATGAACCGCAAGATCATGACCTGAGCCAAAGTTAGACATTTAACCAGCTGAGCCACCCAGGCGCCCTGATTTGCATTTCCTTGAGGACTAATGGTATTGAGCATCCTCCCATATGCTTAGTGGCCATTTGTATATCATCTTTGGAGATGTGTCTACTCAGATCCTTTGCCCAGTTTCAAGTGGGGTTATTTGTCATTTTTATTAGTGAGTTATAAGAATTCTATTTTTTTATGTTCATTTATTTTTGAGAGCGAGAGAAACAGAGCATGAGTGGGGGAGGGGCAGAGAGAGAGAGGGAGACACAGAATCCGAAGCAGGCTCCAGGCTCTGAGCTGTCAGCACAGAGCCCAATGCGGGGCTTGAACTCAGAGACTGTGAGATCATGATCTGAGCTGAAGTCGGCTGCTTAACCGACTGAACTACCCAGGCACTCCAAGAGTCCTGTCTATTCTTTTTTTCTTTTTTTTTTTTTTTTTAACGTTTATTTATTATTGAGAGATGGAGAGAGACAGAGCATGAGCAGGGGAGGGGCAGAAAGAGGAGGAGACAGAATCTGAAGCAGACTCCAGGCTCTGAGCTGTCAGCATAGAGCCCGACGCAAGGCTTGAACTCACAAACCACGAGATCATGACCTGAGTCAAAGTCGGACGCTCAACCACCTGAGCCACCCAGGTGCCCCAGGAGTCCTGTCTATTCTTTTTTTTTTTTTTTTTTTTAATTTTTTTTTTTCAACGTTTTTTATTTATTTTTGGGACAGAGAGAGACAGAGCATGAACGGGGGAGGGGCAGAGAGAGAGGGAGACACAGAATCGGAAACAGGCTCCAGGCTCCGAGCCATCAGCCCAGAGCCCGACGCGGGGCTCGAACTCACGGACCGCGAGATCGTGACCTGGCTGAAGTCGGACGCTCAACCGACTGCGCCACCCAGGCGCCCCTAGTCCTGTCTATTCTTAATGATAATTCTTTCTGGGGCACCTGGGTGGCTCAGCCGGTTAAGTGTCTGACTTTGGCTCAGGTCATGACCTCACAATCTGTGGGTTCAAGTCCCACGTCGGGCTCTGTGCTGACAGCTCAGAGCCTGGAGCCTGCTTCAGATTCATTCTCTCTCTCTCTCTCTCTCTCTCTCTCTCTCTCTCTCTCAAAAATAAATAAAGATTAACAAAAATTTTGTTTAAGTGATAATTCTTTTCTGTGTGTTAGGGTTTTTACTAGTCACTTCACCCAAAATGTTGGGAACTTTCCCTATATGATTGCTTAGGCTCACAGGATGAGCCAAGCAGTGTGGCGCATTAGGAAGTATCAAAGGCAAGGATGTATGGTGTGCCGCTCTCCAGTGCATTTCGTCGTTGCTTGAATGGGGCTGCAGGAGGCATGCTTACACACTCAAAATGAAGATGGTAAAACTGGGTGGCAGGATCACGATCTTGATGGTTTGGAATGACCAACTGAAACTTAAGAGCTGGTGGTCGCTCAGTGGCCAAGTGTTTCATGAGAAAGACCATAGGGTTTTGGATGACCAAGGAGCGTGGCTTGTGCCCACTTCCTAGAGAAATGTATAGGAAAGAGAGCTCTGGGTATTTCAGCATGGCCCTGGAAACGTGAATGCATGAAGAACGTCCCAGTTTTGTGATCTGTGTAATTCCCCATTGGGAGAGGTACCTTTGTGTTTTTGTTTTTGTTTGAAATAAACTCTACCCCCCACCGTAGATCTTGAATCGACCCTTAGCTCAGCAGTCAGCAGTTGCATGCTTTACTGACTGAGCCAGCCAGGTACCCCAGCACTAAAGAGTTTTTTAATGAAGTCTGAATTTCTGAAAGATGAAGTGGTTAGATTGGCGTCATTTCAGCTATGGCATCGTCTCATTTATTTTATTATTTATTATTGTTCATTTATTTTATTTTTTTTAGTTTTTTAAATTATTAAAAATTTTTTTAAATGTTTATTTTTGAGAGAGAGAAAGACCAAGCATGAGTCGGGAAGGGGCAGAGAGAGAGAGAGAGAGAGAGAGAGACAGACAGACAGACAGACAGAGGGAGGGAGACACAGAATCCAAAGCAGGCTCCAAGCTCTGAGCTGTCAGCACAGAGCCCGATGTGGAGCTCAAACCCATGAACTGTGAGATCATGACCTGAGCCTAAGTCGGAAACTCAACCAACTGAGCCACCCAGGTGCCCGTAGCATCATCTCATTTATTTGCCCTTTTGTTCATGTCATATTCTGGTTAGGAGACCAAGTGTACAGCTATCAGGAGGTTCAGATTTAAAGCAGTAATGTAGCTTTTTTTCCCCCTTAAATATTTTTTTCCTGATATTTTTGGTGGTGTCAGGGCACTTTCACACCCTGTGATGGATGGCCATGTTCACTGAGGCTCTTCCTCCTGAGCCTTTGCTCAATGCCTGCACCGTCTCACATTCATGGTCAGGGCTCAGAAAATATATAACGGGTTGAGGCGCCTGGGTGGCTCAGTTGTTTGAGCGTCTGACTTCAGCTCAGGTCATGCATGACCTCACAGTTTGTGGGTTCGAGCCCCGTGTTGGGCTCTGTGCTGACAGCTCAGAACCTGGAGCCTACTTCTGATCTGAGTCTCCCGGTCTCTCTCTGCCCCTCCCCCACTCCTATTCTCTCTCTCTCTCTCTCTCTCTCTCTCTCTCTTAAAAATAAATATTAAAAAAAAATTTTTTTTTTTTAACATGTCGGTGTACATGTTAAGCATTATGTGCTGGTTGTATGTGTGTTATAGGGAGGTTGCCCGTCCAGCAGCCTCTTCCAGTTTTACTCAGGACACCCCTCCTCCCCCCCTCGCTCACATAGGAAGTGTGTGTGTCAGAGAAGCTGACCCTCCACCCAGCTCAGGAATGATTCTCATGGATGAGCCAGTGGACATGTGACCCAATTCCTTGCTCCTGTAAGAAAGATCCAGAAGGAACACAGTTTTTGCCCTGGGTGATTCTGTGTATGGATAAGCTGCTGAATTCCTGCTGTATCTCTACTCACAGCCTAGGATGAGCTGACACACAAAGGAGGGCAGAGCCGTGAGAAGCAAGAATGCCCGTGACACCTGTCTTGGCTCTGCACTTGCAGTCCCTGAAGTCAGAACAGGTCCTTCCTGTTCTTAAACCTTTTGTTACTTGTGGCTGGAGATACCACAACCGAACTAAAAACAGTACTTTACAAAGCATGTTAGTTTAATTGCCAATGTGTTACAAATAATATTGTATGCCTTATTAAGGGCACCTCGGTGGCTCAGTTAAGTGTTCAACTCTTGATTTTGGCTTAGGTCATGATCTCACGGTTCGAAGGATTGAGCCCCACATAGGGCTCTGTGCTGACAGTGAGGAGCCTGCCTGGGATTCTCTTTCTCCCTATGCCCCTCTTGTACCTGCGTGCGTGTGGGCACGTACCTTCTCTCTCTTTCTCAAAATATATAAATAAACATTAAAAAATATATAGTGTAAATTTCAGAAAAAATATCATAAGGTTGAAAAAAGCAAAATGAAAACAATATTGTAACGCATGAGACTATGAGACTTAAAGCCAATCTTCTTCATGTATTAGGGGTCCTACTACAATAGATAAGAAAAAGACTGATCGTCAGTAGAAAAATGGGCAAAGGTCATAAACAGTAAAATAAATATAAGTGACTTTTACATGTACTAAAATGTTCAGCCTCAGTCGCCATAACAAAAAGTCACCCACATAATACCTGGAGTTGGCAAGGCTGTGCGGAAATAAGCAGCTCGTTTTGTTTGTAAGTAAACGTTGGAAGCCAGATTTGGGAAGTACACTGTGTATTAGGCAGTATTTTCGTATAGATTTGCACGTGTGCAGACAAGTCCTTGTAGGTGAAGAAACAAAAGAGATGAATATATAGGAAGGGAAGAAAAACAAATGTTAAGAGACTCTTAACAATAGAGGACAGACAGCGTTGATGGAGGGAGGCAAGAGGTTGGTACTAAGGAGGGCCCTTGTGATGAGCAGTGGGTGTTACGTGTGGGTGGCGAATCACTAAATTCTACTCCTGAACCGATATTGCACTGTATGTTAACTGGCTAGAATGTAAATAAAAAATGGGGGGGGGAGGGGAGATGTCCTCGTAGGGATGTTCATTGCAGTGCTATTTGTAGGTATGAAAGGTCAGAACAAACCCCATTCCTGTCACTAGGCCATGGGTTGGGTCTTTGCACGTTTACGAAGAATGAGGACTGCTTTGTGGACAGGTAAGGAGTGATTTCCAATACACTGAGGTATAGGACCTTGTGTGTAGTTTGCTACCTTTTCCTGAAGAGAAGACAACCGAAAGACTGGGGTACAGACGCTTAATACTATGTACCTACTTGAACTGTTTGAACTTTTTTCCTTTTACATGCATTACCTGCACAAAATTGATGAGTTTTCTGTAAATTGTAAGTTTTGTATATGTATGTAAATTGTTATTTTTTAATTTTTAAAAAACGTTTATTCATTTTTTGAGAGAGAGAGAGAGCGCGCAAGCAGGGGAGGGGCAGGGAGAGAGGGAGACACTGAATCCGAAACAGGCTCCAGGCTTTGAGCTGTCAGCCCAGAGCCTGTTGCAGGGTTCGAACCCACAGACCGCGGAATCATGACCCGAGCCGAAGTCGGACGCTTAATTGAGCCATCCGGGCGCCCCTATTTTTATTTTCTTAAGCAGGTGTCACACCCAGCATAGAGCCCAGTGCGGGGCCTGAACTCATGACCCTTAGACCAAGACCTGTGCTGAGATCAAGAGTCAGGCGCCTTAACTGACTTAGCCACCCGGGCACACCTTAGTTATATTTTGTAATAGCACATTGGTTAATTTTATTCTTGATACACGGATAATTTCTTTTGCCCCTTCTGTTCCGGGAGGCATCTCGGTAATTAACCTGTCACTTGTACTGAAAGACAGTGTTTATGTAGCTTTTGGCTGACATTACTCTGTAAAGGAAACACCCCCGGTTGCAGAGGACGCATTTGGAACCAGTGGAGCTCATCTTTGCCCAGAAGACTGATGCCTGTGTATCTACCTGTCCTCTTTTTCCTGGTCATCTGTGTAGCGTAGTTGGGAAGAATCTTGATATTGTGGTAGTTTCCAGTTTTGATTTGAGAACCTCTCTGAGGTTCTGAGGTTCTGATGAAATCCTGCTGTTGGTCCCATGTAGGAGGTTTGATTAGGGAAGGTCCAGCCTCGTGACAGCCACATTTTGGAAGAACACCCTCACCCTCCAGGGTCTGCCGTTCACTGTGTTTGCCCCTGATTGTGGGACATTTCCTTGCATCTCCTCTGCATTTATATGCGAGCTCGCACTCATTTCGTGCTGGAGGAGATTACGGCAGTGTCTGGAGGTGTTGAGCCAAAGATTCTGTGACACGGGCCTGCCTTTTGTGGTTTTTACATAAATGGCTATGCCTGATGAAGACCAAGGCTGTGCCGAGGACATTCCATTCAAGGATGAAGTTATGCTCGCTCATGATGAGGCAGCAGCAGCAGCAGCCTCGCGCACTGCAGCAGCCGAGTCCGCCCTGGCGACCCCTTGCCTTGAGAGGAAGATCTATATGTAAATAAAAACGTTTTCATAGGAATGACTATATAAAGGAGATTTTTTTCAGCGTCTTTATTTCTCTTTGGAGTCCTAATCAGAACTCCATTTTCTGCTTCCCTATTTATATATTTATTTCATTCGCATAGTATCAGGACGTTGGGAGTTTCGGGCCCAGGTGCTGTTGGGGAATTCATTCCCTTATTCGGAGCTACTGCCTTCCGGTGCGCCCCGTGGGTGAGCCCAGATACTGTTTCCTGTTTTGCGGGTGATCGCCTATTGTTAGTAGCGGGCTCCAAATGGAGCACTGGGTTTTCATATGCCTGCACTTTGTCCCTCAGAGAGAGACGGTGTTGTTTTGGTTACCTTCTGTTTTGTCTTTGTGCCAAAAATGGGGCCCAATGGTGTCTAACATTTTAAAATGTGACTCTGAGGTCATTTTTGGAACCTAAAAGCTATTTCCTCACCAAATCATTCTTTGGATCTTGTTTTCAATCATTGCTCTGGGGGCTTTTTTCCTTCACTGTTTTGTTTTAATCATGGCATTTTTATGTTGTCTAAATCAGTATTTTATCACAACTTTTTCCCAAAGGGAGAGAGTTGATGTTTAACATCAGGAATTGAAGCACCCAGGCCTCTCTCTTGATACTTGGATTTGTTTTGTATGCAGAGTAAAAAGGCCATGTCTGGGGGCGCCTTGGTGGCTCACTCGGTTAAGCATCCGACTTCGGCTCAGGTCGTGATCTCCCAGTTCATGGGTTCGAGCCCCGCATACGGCTCTGTGCTGACAGCTCAGACCCTGGAGCCTGCTTCAGATTCTTTGACTCCCTCTCTCCATGTTCCTCCCCCGTTCACATTCTGTCTCTCTGTCTCTCAAAAAATAAATAAACGTTTAAAAAAAATTTAAAAAGTCCGTGTCTGAATAGGCCTCTTCATGTGATCTTGTGCATCAGAATTGTTCACTTCCCAAAAGTGAGTTCGTTGGTGAGACAGAGCCGGGACCACACAGACCTGGATTATGTTGTAGAAAGTAGTTACCAAGCTCTCCCAGCCTTAGTTTCTTCATTTGTAAAATGGGATGGTGGGGGCACCTGGGTGGCTCAGTCGGTTGAGCATCTGACTTCGGCTCAGGTCATGATCTCATGGTTCATGAGTTCGAGCCCCGCGTCGGGCTCTGTGCTGACAGGTCGGAGCCTGGAGCCTGCTTGGGATTCTGTGTCTCCCTCTCTGTCTGGCCCTCCCCCACTCGTGCTCCGTGTCTCTCTCTCTCTCTCAAAAGATTAAAAAAAAAAAAAAAAGGGATGGTAACTGTTTTCACAGTCATGAGGATTACAGAATAATAGACGTGAGGTGTTTCAGATGGTGCCTGAACGCCATAGGTCTCGAGTAGGTGGTGGAGTCATTCTTGTGGCTGCTTGAACTTGGTGACTGTGTAGGTCTGTTGGCCTGGGACGGCCCTGTTTGGTGCCAGCCGTTCCAGCATAATTATGAACAGCCCCTCCTTCCTCTCTCAGAGATGTCCCAGTTTGGCCAATGATTATATGGTCGCCCCAGGTAGAACCCTGAAGTATCTTTAAACCCTAGTTAAGTCTCGGAAGTAACCCGGAGGCTTTCTGTCATGTTCCCACCCCTCATCGGTCACTGACGGTCAGTCTTAGGCCTTGAGTACCAGTTACAAGTAGACGGAGCCAGGTGGGTACCGTGCTAATAGGTGCTCTGCTGTTTCTGGGGGAAGGAAGTGTCTGAGGAAGCAGGTGGCCAGTTTGAACATCTTCTGTGTTTCAGGAACCATTTGTAACCCTGGACCGCGGAAATCCATGGCTAAGCTGCTTTACATCCGCCTGGCGCTCTTTCTGCCAGAGATGGGCTGGGCTTCTCTGGGGGCCGCCTGGATAGCAGACGACATTCAGTGTGACAAGACGGTTGTGAATGGCATCATTGCCACTGTCGTTGTCAGGTGAGGCCTTCCGTCTTCTCTCTCAGCTTCTTGTCTCGGGTGAGATGGAAGTCAACAGAACTTTCTGGGTAACTGCGGATAGCCCAATGGCACAGGGGCTTCCTGAAATCGTTAGGAATTGGAGCTCTTTGAGTAGGTCATTGGGAGACGCTTGTTCATATATGGAAATAATTCATCTTTCGTTATGCATGTATTGATGTCATTTTCTTTCTCACTGGTTCTCATTTTTCTGCATTTCGTCCCTTGTGTTATGAGAAGGAAGAAAACCCAGATACCAAACCAAGGGCAAAAACTAAAGGCAAGAGGAGTAGAAACGCAGTGCCAGGAATTGTGACGGGGGCTGCTGCCTGGGAGTCAGGCTTTCACGTTTTCCAGGCTAATGGTCCTAGAACTGATCAAGTTAATTCCCGTCCTGTTACAGAGAAGGAAAGGGGGGCTTCCCGAGCCGCCCAGGCAGCGGTGGCAGAATCCCCTCACGGGGGCGCGTCTTCCGCTGGCACGCGTTTCCCTGAGCCACAGTGCCTGGCACGTTGTGCGCTGTCTGGACACACTCACACATATGAATGAAAGACCTCTTGGACTCTTCCACAGTGTGGCAAAGTTCTCCTGGTTTTGCCGGGAAGAACCCTGAGGCACGGAGGAGTCTGGGTCGTGCTGGTGGCCCGTGGAGAGCAGGTTCCAGCTGCTTCCACGCACAGGCTGCAACTCTACCTACTAGACGTCTTTTTTGTGGCCTTTACTTTTTTTTTTTTTTTTTTTTTTTGAGAGAGAGAGCGAGAGAGAGAGAGAGAGAGAGGGAGGGAAGGAGGGCACGCATGCATGCATGAGCTACAAGCCAGGGAGGGCCAGAAGGAGAGAGACTCTCAGGTAGGCTCCACGCCCAACACAGCGTTGGATGTCATGAACTGTGAGATCATTACCTGAGCTCAAATCAGGAGTCGGACACTCAACCGACTGAGCCACCCAGGTGCCCCTTTTGTGGTCTTTACTTTTAAGGCTATGATTTTTGTGAGGCCTGGGTCAGCCGTGGATGCATAAAGAACTTTCTAGAAAAAACAAGTCGCTCACCTCAGCGTGGTTCTGGGAAATCCACATCTTCCTCAGTAACTAGAGCCACGGCTGTACAGATGTAAAAACTGAACCCTGAGGAGGGAGCCCTGGCTCATGCATGTGGACGTGGGACCCACGGTCATCGCGCCTTCTCCTCTCTCTGTTTTGCAGCTGGATTATCATCGTCTCCACTGTGGTTACCATCATCGTCGTCTTTGACCCACTGGGGGGGAAGATGGCTCCATATTCCTCTGCTGGCCCCAACCACCTGGACAGTCATGAATCGAGCCAGCTACTTAGCGGCCTCAAGACAGCAGCTACCAGCGTGTGGGAGACCAGGATCAAGTTACTGTGCTGCTGCGTCGGGAAAGATGACCATACTCGAGTTGCTTTTTCGAGTACGGCAGAGCTTTTCTCAACCTACTTTTCAGTAAGCCGAAGGGGTCTGCTTTCGTCTCTTCTCCTGAGTAAATGTCTCCTCCGTGAAGATGAGCCCTCTGTGTTTTGAGCCGCGCCCCCGTTGACATAAAACAGCTCTTGCAGATGTGTGGTCTGTGCATGGCAGAGCAGGGGAGATGCTCACGGGACGTGGGCTCCGGAGCGTTAAGCCGGGGCCCTGCGCTTCGGACGCCGTGTCTCCGGTCAGTGTGTCCTGCGTTGCTGCTGGTTCTTTGCACCGTGAAGGGTGTTAGTTAGTTTTTAAGGAGGCGAATAATGGAACCTGTGTGTTTCGCGGGTAATTTGCCAGTCACCTGGATCCTCTGTCCTCCGGCCGGTGTGCTGCAGGTGCAGGCAGGTGTAAGCAGTGTCCTGCATCCGGGGTGGTGTCAGACCTCGTGTGCCACATTACGGCACGATGGGATGTGTCCTTGCAGCGCAGGAAGGTGTCCTCACTCTAGAGCAGTTTCTTCAGTGATTTAGAAAAACTTGGTTTTCTTTCACATCGAGTGCTTTCGTGTAACATCCTCTAGTAAACTATCGTGTTCAGTATTGAGACCAAGTAAGGGACAGGAGTTCTCTTGCCATCCTGAGTGACTGCTGGTCCCTTTCCTGCGGCGTCCGAGTCAGCAGTGTCCAGGGCTGGCCCCGTAGGCTGACACCAGGCGGGTAGCAGCAGCCTCTGTGTAGACAGTGGACAAGGGTCTCCCTAAACTAATCCCCAGGAGTGCTTCTGCCTAGTCTTAAGATATTTGGAAGAAGCGGGGGTGCCTGGGTGGCTCAGTCGGTTGAGCATCCGACTTTGGCTCAGGTCATGATCCGTGAGTTTGAGCCCTGCGTGGGGCTCTACTGTCAGTGCAGAGCCTGGTTCGGATCCTCTGTCTCCCTCTCTCTCCCTTTCTCCCATGCGTGCATGCACTTACTCTCTCAATCTCTCTTGAAGATAGACATTAAATTTTTTTTTTTTTTAAAGTTTGGAAGAAGGAAGAAGAGCATCTGAGTGTTCTCAGCAGGTGTCTTCACCTGCATCACAGGTAGAGCTGATGACTCGGGCTGAGTGGCCAGTACCTGCTCCTTCTGGACTGGAAGTGCCTGGAGGCAGCTGAGCATTCCTGCCTGCTCCATACCCCACCCGGAGAAAGGAGGGGAAAGTCAGGGGCAGGCGGCTTGCTCTGTTGCTGTCCTGGAGTGGGCTTCTCCCGGAGGCTTGCAGTAGCTGGTGTATTTAAGTTCCGTGTTGAATCTCTGCCCCAGGGACTCTTGCCACAAAACCACAGCATCTTGAGCAAGCATCTAAGTCTGGGCTAAAACCGGCTGTTACTAGCAAAGATGGTGAATTTACTTATCCATTTGCTCCCCAGCTTTACAAAAGAAGTGAAGTCCATTAAGTGGTTCAGTTACTTAAAGTGAAAGTTGAAATAAGAGCTCGGCCACATTTTTTTGTTCTCCAGTGGATTTGTCTGAGGGCAGGATAGGAAAAAACATTAAGCTCACATGCAGAAGTCTTGAAAGGAAAATACTTTTTAAGATACCCCTTTACACATAACTGTGTGTGCATGTGAACTGTATAAAACTGGGTTTTGAGGAACTCGGGCAGTCCCTGCTAAGTTTTATGACAAGCCGCCGTTTTCACCCAGGACACAGATCTGGTCCCCAGCGACATTGCGGCGGGCCTCACCCTTCTCCATCAGCAACAGGACAACATCAGGAACAGCCAGGAGCCTGATGAGGTCATCAGCCATTCCCCAGGCCCCCCCCCAGGTAAGCCCGTTCTGTTGGGTTGTAGAGTTTTGACATTTATACCTATTTATGTATCTTCAAAAAACAAAGAACAGAAAAACCTGGCCAGCACCAATTTCAGGAGCAGCTGGCTTGGAACGTGAGTTGTGGCTTCTGCTGTTGTGGTTTTTCGCCCGTCAGGTAAGGCGTTTGCTCACCCGGAGTTCAGGGAGCGGAGCCCGTTCCTGGCTGCTTCACATCCATGTATCTTGAAAGCATTCTCTCTTAGGAACTTGGCTGTTGCAGTCTGAGTGGCAGAAACTCAGGGACCGGGCTTGGATCTCCCTGGGTGTGTTTGTGCTCTGCACCTGGGGAGCGGAAACGGGTCAGCTTTGCTTGATGAGTTTTCCTGCCACGGGTGTTTATGCTTCTGAAAGAGAAGGTGGCACGTAGGAGTATACGTTTCTCTGCACCCCATCCCGCCATCCAGGTCTTCGCGGCTCACTTGTTGCAGGAAGGGGAGACTCCGGAGTTTGGGTTCAGGTTTATGACCTTGGTGAGTTGGTCTTGTCCGTAAGGGGCTCCCTGATACAAAAAGCTTTTTTTCCTTCTCTTACAGGAAGCTGATTTAGATGCAGAGTTAGAAAATTGCCATCATTACATGCAGTTTGCAGCAGCCGCCTACGGGTGGCCCCTGTACATTTATCGGAACCCCTTCACAGGGCTGTGCAAGATCGGTGGGGACTGGTAGGTGGATGCGTTTGAGGCCTCCGTCTTCCTTCTGGTTGTCACTTGCTACGCAGTGTGTCCTTTATTTCCTAAAAATGATCCGGTTTCCCCTTTCAAAACACTTTGTTTTGAGATATTTCAAAACTGCAAGATCAGTACTGAGAACTCCCATATATCCTTTATATGGGGCCACCAGTTGTGACTCAGTTTGGTCACATGTACTGTGTTACTATAAATACATAGCTTCTTCCTGAACCACTGGAAGTGTGATGCAATCAGCATGCCCCTTCTCTGCGGTTACTTCAGCCTGTATTTCTGTTCCCTCCCTCCCTCCCTCCCTCCCTCCCTCCCCTTTCTTTATTTTTAATTTGAGAGAGCCAAAGTACAAGTGGGGTGAGGGGCAGAGAGAGAGAGAAAATTACCATTAAGCAATAACTCATTTATATTCTGTATTCACAGTTTTCCAGTTGCCACGATAGTATCCTTTGTAACAGTTTTTCCTCCAGGTCAAGATTACGCATTGCACTTAGTTGACGTGCATCCCTAGTTTTTTTCTATTTTGGAACTATTCCTCAGTCATTTTTCGTCTTTCATGATCTTGACATTTTGGAAAGGACAGTGTAGGTATTTTGTAGAATGGCCCTCAACTTGCATTTGTCAGATGGTTTCTTCCTGATGAGAGTCCAGATGCACATTTTTGGCAGGAATGTCCCATGAGGGGTATTGCGCCCTTCTTAGAATTACATCATATCAGCAAACGCAAGAGGTCAGTTTGTCCCGTTACTAGAGTTTTAGAGTCTCTCCCATTCTTTTTTTTTAATGCTTTATTTATTTTTGAGAGAGACAGAGACAGAATGCGAGTGGGTTAGGGGCAGAGCAAGAGGGAGACGCAGAATCCGAAGCAGGCTCCAGGCTCTGAGCTGTCAGCGCAGAGCCCGACGCGGGGCTCGAACTCACGGACCGTGAGATCATGTCCTGAGCTGAAGTCAGATGCTCAACCAACTGAGCCACCCAGGCGCTCCTTTTTTTAAATTTTTTTAATGTTTATTTATTTTTGAGACAGAGCATGAGTGGGGGAGGGAGAGAGAGAGAGGGAGACACAGAATGTGAAACAGGCTCCAGGCTCTGAGCTATCAGCACAGAGCCCGACGTGGGGCTCGAGCTCACAAGCTGTGAGATCATGACCTGAGCCGAAGTCGGATGCTTAACTGACTGAGCCACCCAGGTGCCCCAAGTATCTCCCATTCTTAATATTGATTTTTTTGTATATGTAAAACATTGACACAACTCCAGAGATGAAAGCTGTAGTAAGAAGTATGCACAGGAATGTAATGGTCTTTTAAAAGCCATTATATGTTCGCCAGAGTAAGGCCTGAAAATTGTAAACTTGGGTCCTCGTGATTTGGGGAAGACAGAACAGTGGGGATCGATGTTCCTTGGTAAGTGGCTCAGGTTGGCAGAGTACCAACCTTGCCTGTGTTTTTAGTTGTAGAACCAGGACAGCAGAATATGACTTGGTTGGAGGCGATCAGCTCAGCTGCCATTTTGGCTCCATCCTGCAGACGACAGGGCTACAGTACAGGGACTTCATTCACATAAGCTTTCATGACAAGGTAGGTGTAACGGCGCTTCTGAACTTCTTTGGGGTCCTGGAGTCCCTTGAGATTCTGACAGAAGTTACAGATTTTTTTTTTTTTATGTTTATTTACTTTTGAGAAGAGAGAGAGAGACAGAGTGGGAACGGGGGAGGGGCAGAGAGAGAGGGAGACACAGAGTCCAAAGCAGGCTGTCCAGGCTCCGAGCTCTCAGCACAGAACCCGACGCGGGGCTGGAACCCACAAACCGCGAGATCATGACCTGAGCGGAAGTGGGATGCTTAACCGACCGAGCCCCTCAGGCGCCCCTACAGATTATTTTCCCCAGAAAAATGTACTTGGGGAGACACACACACACACACACAAACACACACACACTTTGCATACTGTTTCGGCTTAACGTAGATGGATCCAGAAGTCTTCATAGAGATACTGTACTGTGTTTATGGTTTGGCTTTGTTTTAAGTTTATTTATTTATTTTGGGAGACAGTTTGCTAGTAAGCAGGGCGGGGACAGAGAGAGAGGAAGAGTCCCAAGCAGGGGCTTAAACTCCCGAACTGTGAGATCATGACCTGAGCTGAAACTAAGAGTCAGTCACTTAACCGACTGAGCCCCCCCGGATGCCCCTGCACCGTGTCTGCACGTAGCCCGCCTCCTGTTGAAGGACAGGGAGCTGCACTTGGCAGTCGTGGCTGCGGAACCGTTAGCAACGGGGGCCGGCCTAACTCTGTATCCGCAGCCACACGTTCTTACCCTCGGGACCTCCTGCCTCTTTCCCTCACCTTCAGGTCTACGAGCTTCCCTTTTTAGTGGCTCTGGACCACAGGAAGGAGTCCGTCGTGGTGGCAGTGAGAGGAACCATGTCTCTCCAGGTAGGGAGCCCAGGGACGAGGGGTGGGGCGAACGGCCAGCCGCGGGCGCCAGGAGCTGAGGATCAAGGCGGCATCAGGCAGGGCAGCAGGCGTTGGGGGGAACACTGGGACAGGAGCTGCTGAAGCAGACCCCGGTTGTGAGACACTCCCTTTGGAAAAACCCAGGAAGTCGTTTTCCTTTTCACTGAGAAGCATCAGAAACAGACTGGTGGGGTTGGGGAGATGGGGGGCTTCCCTTCAAGAAGTTGCTACAGAGGCGCCTGCCAAGTCCCCTCCTGGTGCTCACATGCGGACGCCTCGAGGACTGCCACTTATCTGTCCCCAGCCCGAGACCTCTCCCGTCCTGCCCTGGGGAGATGCTGGGTGGCTTTTTTCTCCCTGTTTCCGTGACGTGCTTTTCGGTCTGTTCTTAGCCGTTCCTCAATCTCATTTCCTGATTCCCACTTTGCTGCCGCCCCAGCAAGTGTAGAGAGACCTTGACCCTCTACAGGGAGGGGGTGCACCTGGGGGTGCTGGCCGGACACCACAGGCACCTCGCCTCCTCCAGACCCGCTGTCTGGGCCCCGATTTCTGGTAATTCTGCAGCAGCCCCCAGCTGTCCCCTATAGAAAGGGTGAAGCCGTCCTCGGTGTCTGTCCTGCCTTCCTGCCCGGCTCTCTCTGGCCATCTCTCTGTGCACAGTGCCGTAGCCCTGATTGTGCCCCCGTCCCCTTTTCCAGGCCAGGGAAGCAGTTTTCTACCCGGGTCCCTGTCCCTGGTCTTTCATTTTCCCAGTCAGTCCTCATACCGTCCACAGAGACTCTTTCCAGAATGTGGGTCCGATCTTCCCACTCCTCAGGACCTCCCTCACCGCACCCCCTTCCCCGTTGCTTTTTAACACAGAATTCATGTCTCTTATCATGGCTCTATCGGAGCTTTGTGACCTGAGCCCCCCTGCCTTGCCACTTCCCACCAGGCACTCCACATGTTCCGGAGTCCCATCCCTGGTGGGTTAGCCAAGCTGGGGCCTGCTGCCCCTTCACCTGGGGTTGCCCACCTCTCTGTTTCCTGAAAGTAAGTTTTTCCTTTAGTCTCTGGCGTCACCTCCTCCAGGAAGCACCCCCACCCCAATGCATTTCTTACCCTCCCTTAGGTTTCTGTGAGCCGTTGATAGCCCCTTGAGGATAGGAACCATGCTTTGTTCAAAACCCAGGTACAGGGCTCTGCTCTGTGGTACTTAGAAGAGGGGTGTACAGAGTACTTAGGCAGAAGGCGTGTCTTAGACGCGTCCCCCAGCCCCCTCCCTGCCACGGGTCCCTCAGGCTTCCTGGCCACCTGGGTTTCCCTCCTGAGTTTGGGTGTGAGGTTCAGTCCTCAGTCTGACCCAGGAGACTGTCCTTCAGAGGGACCCGCCGCGCAGTGTCTGCTCTCAGCTCATCCCGGCGGCCTCTTCCAATGCGCTCTTTGCAGGACATCCTCACGGACCTGTCGGCGGAGAGCGAGGACCTGAACTTGGACTGTGGGGTGCAAGACTGTTCGGCGCACAAGGTACGAGCCCTGGGTTTTGTGTTCGGGAATGTTCCGTCCAAGAGAAGCTCAGAGGGGCCAGGGTTTTTCCAAGTCTGACTGTCCCGTGAATGCTAACCTGCTAACCGTACAGCAGATAGCCAGTGCCGAGCGAGTGCTCTCTTCCCTTTTAGCACAGATTCCCACGACAGTCCCACCAGGTTGCTTTTTGTTTCTTTAAGAGGAAGGAGCAGGTTCTGAGCCATCGAGGGACTTACCAGAGGCCACACAGTTGTTAGGATAAGTGTCACTCGGCATTTGACCCCCCAGTCGAATGCTCTTCCCTTGATGAAAGTCACACATTGTCGTGGGGAAGTCGAGGTCCAAGGAGCGTCCAGCACACATGAGTCTCCCGCCCAGGAGCCCCGAGGGGCCCCGCGGCCCTGTCCTGTCACCCGAGGGTTTCCTGTGCAGAGGACACAACACACGAGTTCTCGCCTTGTTGGTTCTGTGCCGGTGGCGTGGGGCTGCGGGCTCCTCCTCCAGGAACACAAAGGGCCTAGAGCAGAGGTGGTTTTTTTAAACGGTTTCGATGACATGACATAATGTGACGTGTCACATTAACCACTTGTAAGCGTACGGGTTGCTGGCGGTAGATAGATTCCAAATGCCCGTCCCCGTGACCACCGTCTGTGCCCAGACTTTCTCATCGTCCCGAACAAACTGTCCCTTCAGCAGTCCCCTCTCGGCAGCTGCTGAGAGACGTTCTGCTGTGTGCACAGACCACTTTGGCTTGTCCGTTTGTCCACTGGAGGGCCCGCCGGCCACTGCTGCAGCCCTTCCTTTGCGCTCTGTGGGGACTCCACCCGGGAGCGGGGCCGCCGCGTCTCGGGGTGTTAGCTGGGTTTCAGTCGGGGAGGAGCCGCCGAACCGTCTTCACTTGCAGCGTGTGAGGGCTCCCGTTCTCCACGTTCTCGTTCACACGTATCTTCCGTGGCTTCGATGACAGCCATCCCGGGGTGCGAAGCGGTGTCTCGCTGCGGTCTGGGCTCACGTTTCCCTGATGACTGATGCGGTCGCGAGCAGGCTGTTTTAACGTTTGGGGGAATGTCCGGTCCCACAGATCATGGCGGCTGCTTCCGGGGCCAGGGCTGTCGGGGTGGAGGGCGGTGGGCCTGTGCTGTTTTTATGCACTTGGGGGTTTTTCAACCAAAACCCGTATCCCTTCTCTAGTAATCGTTTTTTAAGCAAAATGCTTAGTTTTTATATAAACGTGTCAGAGCCGGAGTGGAGCTGATTGAGCCAGTGTCCCGCCTGGATAGTTCGCAGTGCGGGGCCAGACTGGAGGCTTCGTTCTGCCCCCCGTTAGAAGCTTGACAGTCCTCAGAAGTGAATGTTCCCCCGCAACCCCTAGCTGTCTCTTTGTGCGTCGAGTCACACAGGAATCCAGTTTAACTGTCGGACACGTGAGAATGTTCGACTTTCTTACCGAGACACAGCCACTAGCCAACCACAGGATGCGGTTCCGTGGGCTGGGTAGTGGCTCTGGTCTTAGAATCTAGCCGCAGGCTTTGTGCGACCACAAGATGCGCTCTGAGCCTGGTCCCCGTCCCTCCAGAAGCAGCTCCTCCCTCGGGCCAGGAAGGTGGCTGCTGGAGCTCCAGGCCTAAGGGCCTGTACTGCTGCTCTCCGCCTCTGGCTTCACTCCTACACGTTTTGGCCCCGATACTGGCCGGAGTCGTTGGAGTTCACGACCGTGCAAGCGAGCACAGTCTTGGCCTGCGTGTGTGACACGGGCCAGGGACTCGGCCAGCTGCAGTGGTGTCCAGGTCACTTTTGGCTCTGTCTGTCCGGAACCGGGCCTCTCTCGTGTGAGGCCAGGTCCCGCCGCCTCCCACAGAATTCAGTCGTTACCCACTCAGGGATTTGCAGTAGCTCGGGAGGCTCTCCCGCGTCTCGCATCTGAACACAGGATTTCTCCCCTTCGGTCTTGTTAGGAGAGCAGCCGCACGAGGACAGGGGCCACGCCGGCCTTGTCTCGTCCTCCATTGAAACTGCTTCATTTTTCAAGAAGCCTGTTTCTTAGGACAGCTGTATTTGTTAGGAGGTTTTACATTTCATTTCTTCTCTGAAATGGAACTAAAATCTGACCTCCCTAGAACTCATTTCCGATGGTCTTAGTTTTGCCTTTGCCAAAACTGAATGCTTGACGAATATCACTTACTCGGAACTTTATGTTTTAATGTTTTATGTTCTAATGTTAGAAGATCAGCCACTTAAAATCTAAACCTGACAATCCGTCAGGACTTGGCTGAAGTAAACCGTGGTATGTGTATACAGCAAAATATCGTATAGCTTCAGAATAAGCCATAGAAAGACCCCTTGCCATGCACGTGTGTTCCCGATGTTACCCATTCACTGGTTCATGAAAACAGCCATGGAGCCCCCTCTCCAGGCCGAACTCTGCATCAGGAACCAGGAACACAAGGGCGAGTGGTAGCTGTGGCCGCTGATCCCCAGGTGCCGGTCTCCGCCTTGGGGAGACCGTCACAAATGAGTGTGCACGGTGTAAGCCTGTCACTTGTCATAACGGAACTCATTTCGTCTGATGGTCAAAAGTCACCTTCTCTCGTCTGCATTTTTAGGGGATTTCTCAAGCCGCCAGATATGTGTACCAGCGCCTCATCAACGATGGGATCTTGAGCCAAGCGTTCAGCATTGCTCCCGTGAGGTTTTCATTTTTCTTTTCCTTCCCGTCGTTGTCATCTGCCGTCTGCTTCGTTTTAACCACGACACGTTCTGCTTTTGTCCCGCAGGAATACAGGCTAGTGGTCGTGGGACACAGCCTGGGGGCCGGCGCCGCGGCCCTGCTGGCCATCATGCTCAGGAGCTCGTACCCTCAACTCCGGTGCTACGCCTTCTCCCCGCCCCGGGGGTTGCTGAGGTACTTGTTTCTGGCAGGCGTGTGACGGGGTGCCGCGTGCTCCAGACCGGTCTCGGAGCTGTGATCTCGTGATCTCTCGTGCTCAGCCCGTTTGCTTCAAGCACTGCACAGTTGCAGGGACACCGAACAGCCTTTCACAGGCCTGCGTGAGCACAGCTCTGCTCTCCAAAAGGGCACAGAGCGGAGACTCTCTACACGGAGGGACGGCTCACATCAGATGTCCCACAGAATACGTTGTGAAATGGTCACAAGAAGTCTAGGCAACCTCTGTCTCCTTACACGACAGAATTTCTTTCCTTGGGATAAGAACTTTTAAGATTCATTTAGCAACTTTCAGTGTTTGTTTATTTTTGAGAGAGAGAGAGACAGAGAGACAGAGAGACAGAGCGCAAGTGGGGGAAGAGCAGAGAGAGAGGGAGACACAGAATCCGAAGCAGGCTCCGGGCTCCGAGCTGTCAGCGCAGAGCCCGACGCGGGGCTCAAACCTACAAGCCATGAGATCATGACCTGAGCTGAAGTCGGACGCTCACCCGACTGAGCCCCCCCAGGCGCCCCTCTCTTAGGAGCTTTCAGATGTGCCATCTGGTGTTAGTAACTCATCACCATGCTGTACTTCCATCCCCATCGGTCCCCGTCACTTATTTATAATTCGGGCTTTGCGCCCTTGGGCTCCGTTCACCCAGTCCACCTGCCCTGCAGCCCTCGCCTCTGGCAGCCACCAGCCTGTATTCTCCGTGTCTGTGAGCTTGGCTTTGGGGGATTTTTTTTTTTTTAGATTCCACATATAAGTGAGATCATACAGTATTTATAAAAGTAAATAAGTCTACCTGACTGATTTCAGTTAGCATAATGCCCTCAGTGTCCATCCGTGTTGTTGCAAATCGCAGAATTTCATTGTATTTTATGGTCATTGTACATGCACGTGCACACACACCACTTCTTTTCCATTCGTGTGCTGATGCACGCTTACGTAGTTCCCACGTCTTGGCCGTTGCAAATCATGCTGCAGTGAACGTGGGGGTACAGCTCTCTTTTCAAGTTAGTGTCTTCATTTTCTTTGGACACGTACCCAGAAGTGTAATTGCCGGATGACGTGATAGTTCCACGTTTAGGTTTTTGAGGAGACTCCACACTGTTTTCCACAGCGGCTGCACCCGTTTGCTTTCCCGCCAGCAGGACACCGGGGTTGCCTTTTCTCCACATCCTCGCCAGCACTCGTTATTTCTTGTTTGGGGACCTTTGTTGTTTTACTAGCCATTCGGACAAGTGTCAGGTGATATCTCGTCGTGGTTTGGATTTGCATTTCCCTGAGAAGTAGTGATGTTGAGCATTTTCACGTACCTGTGGGTCATGTGCATGTCTTTTTTTGGAAAAAAGTCCATTCGGGGTGCCTGGGTGGCTGTCAGGCATCCGACTCTTGATCTTGGCTCGAGTCTTGATCTCAGGGTCGTGAGTTTGGGCCCCGTGTTGGGCTCCACACTGGGTGTGGAGTCTACTTAAAAAGAAAATGTTTAGGGCCACCTGGGTGACTAGGTCGGTTAAGCGTCTTGACTCTTGAGTTAAGCTCAGGTCGTGATTTCATGGTTCACAAGATCAGGCCCCATGTGGGGCTCTGCACTGATAGCATGGAGCCTGCTTGGGATTCTCTCTCTCCCTCCCTCCCTCCTTCTCTCTCTCTCTGCCTCTCCCCTGCTTGTACGCATGTGCACTATCTCTCAAAAATAAACTTTAAAAAAAAAAAAGGTATTGGACGCCTGAGTGGCTCAGTCAGTGAAGCATCTAACTTCAGCTCAGGTCGTGATCTAACAGTTTGTGAGTTCGAGTCCCACTTTGGGTGAGCCCTGCTTCTCTCTCTGTCTCTCTCTCCCCCCTCCCTCTCCCTCTCTCTCTCTTTCTCTCCCTTTCTCCCTCTCCCTCCCTCTCTGTGCCCCTCACTCACTGGTGTCCTCTCTCTCAACAACAAAAACAAAAAAACCACAAAGTATTGCTTAAAAAAAAGAATGTCTGTTCTGCTCCTCTGCCCATTTTTAAATCTTACTGTTTTTCTGCTAGTGGGTTGTGTGAATTCTTTATATATTTTGGGTATCAACGCCTTGTCAGAGGTATGATTTGCAAATGTTTTCTCCCATTCTGCAGATCGCCTTTTCGTTTTGTCGGTCGTTCCCTCTGTGCAGAAGCTTTTCGGTTGGATGTGGTCCCTCCCTGTTTAGTTTTGCTTTTGTTGCCTTTGCTTTTGGGGTCAGATCCAAAAAGTCATCATTGAGACCAATGTCTGGGAGCTCACTGCCTGTTTTCTTCTGAGAGTTTTATGGTTTCAGGTCTTATATCTAAGTCTTTCATCATTTTGAGTTGGGTCGTGTTGTGGTGTAAGATAGGGGTCCAGGCTCATTCTTCTGCACGTGGCTTCGGTTCTCCCAGCACCATTGCTTGAAGAGACTGTTCTGGCCGCCTCGCATATTCTTGCTGCTATGTTGTAAATTAGTTGGCTTTATTTCTGGGGTGTGTGTCTGTTTTTATGCCAATACCATACTATTTTGATTACTGTAGCTTTATAATATCGTTTGGAATCCGGGAGCATGATGCCTCCAGCTTTGCTCTTCGTTCTCAAGATTGCTTTGGCGATTTGGGGTCTTTTGTGGTTCCGCATAAATTTTAGGATTATTTTGTCTATTTCTGTGAAAAATGCCATTGGAATTTAGATAGGGATTGAGCTGACTCTAGATTGCTTTGGGTAGTGTGGATGTTTTGACAGTATTAATTCTCCCAGTCCGCGAGCATGGAAAGCTTCCCATTTATTCTTGTCTTCAGTTCTTTCATCAGGTCTTAGGGTTTCCAGTGCACACGTCTTGCCCCTCCTTGGTTAAACTGATTCCTTCGTGTTTTTGGGGTGCAACTGTAAGTCGGATTGCTTTCTTATTTTTCTTTCCGATAGCTCATTAGCTTATGCCAACAACGGATTCCTGTATACAAGTACATACCTTGTGTTATTGTGCTTCGCAGGTACTGCTTCACTTTTTAAATTTTTTTTAAATAAATAAAGGTTTGTGGCAGCCCTGCCTTAAGCAAGTTTGTTGGGACCACTTTTCAAACAGCATCAGCTCACTTTATGTCTTTGTCACATTTTAAAGGTTCTTGCAGTATTTCAATTTTTTTCATTATTTTGTTATGTTGACGTGTGATGGGTGGTTATGACTCACTGAAAGCTCTGATGGTGGTTAGCATTTTTTAGCAATAAAGTATTTAAAAAAAAATTTTTTTTTTACGTTTATTTATTTTTGAGAGACAGAGACAGAGCACAAGCAGGGTAGGGGCAGAGAGAGAGGGAGACACAGAATCCAAAGCAGGCTCCAGGCTCGGAGCTGTCAGCACAGAGCCTGAGGCAGGGCTCGAACTCACAAACTGTGAGATCATGACCTGAGTCGAAGTCGAACGCCTAAACGACTGAGCCACCCAGGCGCCCACAATAAAGTATTTTTTAATTACAGTGTGTACATTGTTTTTGTAGACACATCATTGCACACTTTAAATAGACATTGCACACTTGGGGCGCCTGGGTGGCTCAGTGGGTTAAGCGTCTGACTTTGGTTCAGGTCATGATCTCGCAGCTCATGAGTTTGAACACCGCCTCAGACTCTGCTGACAGCTCAGAGCCTGGAGCCTGCTTCAGATTCTGTGTCTCATTCTCTCTCTGCCCCTCCCCCGCTTGAGCTCTGTCTCTCTCTCGAATATAAAGAAACGTTAAAAAAAGTTAAATAGACGTTGCACACTTAATAGACTGCAACGCGTGTAAACAGAACTTCTCTGCGCTGGGAAACCAAACGATTCACGTTAGTCGCTGTACCGCAGTATTTGCTTTACTGCAACCGAACCTGCGTAATACTGTGCCCCGTGTTATGTCCGGAGTCGTCCTGTAGCCTACAACTCTCCTGAATTTGTTTCCTGATTATTTTTTTAAGTTCAAAAGTATATTTTTCTTTTCTTACTTAACATACTTAATCCTACATAATTTTTTCTCCTAATGATAAAAGAAGTTTGTGCTATAATTTAAAAAGAAGGAAAAAGGGGAGGAACAAAGAAATTTGTATCCATCATGGAAGTTTTGGAAAATGTAAAAAAGTGGAAAGATCAGAGATTTTCTACCCAGAAATCACATTGTAACTATTTAGGTTTGTTTACTTCTAGCTGCTTGTGTGTGGCTATGTTTTACATATTAACATTTTTTACTTACTTGAGAGAGAGAGCAGAAGCTGGAGAGGGGCAGAAAGAGAGAAAGACACGGGGCGCCTGGGTGGCGCAGTCGGTTAAGCGTCCGACTTCAGCCAGGTCACGATCTCGCGGTCCGTGAGTTCGAGCCCCGCGTCAGGCTCTGGGCCGATGGCTCGGAGCCTGGAGCCTGTTTCCGATTCTGTGTTTCCCTCTCTCTCTGCCCCTCCCCCGTTCATGCTCTGTCTCTCTCTGTCCCAAAAATAAATTAAAAAAAAAAAGAGAGAGAGAAAGACACAATCTTAAGCTGGTTCCATGCTCCGCGTCAAGTCTGACAACACAGGGCTGGATCCCACAGCCCTGGGATCATGACCTGAGCTAAAAATCAAGAGTTGGCCCAATCAACTGAGCCAGCCAGTCACCCGGACATAATATTTTGTATACATGATATCCTTAAATATTGTTTGAGAGCATGTTTTTTATGTAGCTGCTGAGTATTCTATTATCTGGTTATGCCATATTTATTCTATGGATGGAAATTTACATTTTGTGGTACTATTGGTAATTATAATTATATTTAGTAATTATAATTCCATCCATTATATTTATATATAAATATTTGTACACCTTTCCAATTTTTAAACCTTTTTTTTTTTTTTTTTTTTTTTAACGTTTATTACTTTTGAGAGAGAGACAGAATGTGAGCAGGAGAGGGGCAGAGAGAGGGAGACACAGAATCTGAAGCAGACTCCAGGCTCTGAGCTCTCAGCACAGAGCCAGATGCGGGACACGAACTCACCAACTGTGGGATTATGACCTGAGCTTAACCCACTAAGCCACCCAGGTGCCCCTTAAAGCTCTTTTTATGTTAAAATATACATTTATACATATCAAAAGACATGAATGACTTCTAAAAATTTTTTTTTAATATTTATTTTTGAGAGAGAGACAGAGAGGAAGCCGGCGAGGGCAGGGAGAGAGGGAGACACAGAACCCGAAGCAGGCTCCAGTCTCTGAGCTGACGGCACAGAGCCTGATGTTGGGCTCAAACCCACAAACTGCGAGATCATGACCTGAGCCAAAGTTGGACATTTAACTGACTGAGCCACCCAGGAGCCCCAACAGGAATGACTTTTTTTTAATTTTTTTTTTTTTTTTTATGTTTTTATTTTATTTTGAGAGACAGAGTGTGATCAGGGAAGGGGCAGAGAGAGAGGGAGACACAGAATCCAAAGCAGGCTTCAGGCTCCAAGCTGTCTCTCAGAGACACAGAGCCCGATGCGGGGCTCGAACTCATAGACTGTGAGATCATGACCTAAGCCGAAGCCAGACGCCCAACCGACTGAGCCACCCAGGTGCCCCAGGAATGACTTTTTTAACTGAATTTTTAGATTGTGAAACATTTAATACAAAATTTACATTTTCTGAGAAGGATAAGCAAACATCTTTACAATGTGGATGCATTTTGCCATGTGAAGAAAAGTCTACACACAAGACCTATTGTAGGATTCCAGTTATCTCACCTCCTGGGGTGGGGGTGGGATTGATGGCCAGAGGACACAGGGGGGCTCTTGGGGGTGCTGGAAACGTTCTTTATTGTGATGGTGGTGGCAGTTAAGCAGTTACAGCATTTGTCAGGACTTGTCCACTCACACTGGGTGATTTTGCTGTGTCCACCTCAACAAAGTAGATTTAAAAATACAGCGCTCTGTACCCACGTTGAGAAACCAAGTGTTCAGTGACTTAGAATTCCCTGTGCGTCCTCTCCTTCCCTGCAGATACTCCCCGTCTTGACCTTTGTGAAAATTCTTCCTTTGCTTTTTTTTTTTTTTAATTTTTTTTTTTTAACATTTATTATTTTTCAAACAGAGAGAGACACAGCATGAACAGGGGAGGGGCAGAGAGAGAGGGAAACACAGAATCGGAAGCAGGCTCCAGGCTCTGAGCCATCAGCCCAGAGCCCAACGCGGGGCTCGAACCCGCGGACCGCGAGATCATGACCTGAGCCGAAGTCGGACGCTTAACCGACTGAGCCACCCAGGCGCCCCTCTTCCTTTGCTTTAAAAAGTAGTTTTACTGCTTATATTCAGGTCTCCACATAGCAGTTTGGATTTGTGTGGTTTCAGAATTTATAGAACTGGATTCCTTGTCTGTTGAGTTTCCACTTTGGTGGTGTTCCTTTTGCCCATTTTTCTGTCAGGTCGTCTTTTGCTTTCTCGATCTGCAAACACGTATATTATGTAGTCCGTTCTTTTGCAGCTGCAAGTAAGTGTCGTGAATATGCTCTCCTGGTCCTCAATGTGCTCTGTACTTGCATTGAGTCCTGTCTTCACTTCCTTGCGTTCTTGATTTTAACCTTCATTTGTCAGCCTTTTCATTTAGGATTTTTGTTTCTTATTTAAGAAATCTTTTTCAGGGCACCTGGGTGGCTCAGTCGGTTGAGCGTCTGACTTTGGCTCAGGTCATGATCTCATAGTTTGTGGATTTGAGCCCCACATCACGCTCTGTGCTGACCGTTTGCTCAGAGCCTGGAGCCTGTTTCAGATTCTGTGTCTCCTTCTCTCTCTGCCCTTCCCCCGCTCACGCTTTGTCTCACTCTGTTTCTCAAAAATAAATAAATGTAAAAAAAAAAATTTTTTTAAAGAAATCTTTTTCTATCGTAAGGATTCGAAGCTCATCTTTATTCCAACAGCTCTTAGTCTGGCCTTTCACCTTTAGGTAGATCTTTAGTCTGTGTTTAATTGCGTTTTTGTGTGCGGTGTGAGTCTGGGATCCAGTCATTTCCCCCTCACACAGCGCGACATCGTAGCCCTTCCCCTGCTGCCAACACAAAGTGTTGGCCTCTAGTGGTGCAAATCCCCGTGCCTTTTGCTTTTGCAAGAGCTTCGTGGCTGTTCTTAGCCCTTTGCACCTCATATCAATTTTGGGATCAACTTTGCAAGTTCCGTAAACAAAAAGCTTAGTTCTTATTTCAGCTGCCTTTACTTTCTAGTTCACTCTGGAGGTAACTAACACATTACTGAGCCTTCCAGCCTTTGAACATAAAGTCGCTTTTCAAATATTCCGGGACCCTTTAATGTCTTCCAATTAAATTTTATCATTTTCTCCTTTGGCTGACGTAGATCAAGCTCATAGAAATTTGTCTTTCCTCTTGTATCCAACAGCCTTGTTAAATTTCCCTATTAATTAGAATTCCTCTGCAGTTTTTTTTTTTTTTTTTATATATAATAACTTCACAAATGACAGTTTTCTCTTTTTTTTTTCCTTTCGGGGCTGATCACCATTAAAATGTCCTGTGTCCTTTTGCAGTCAGTCAGTCCCTTCCACCCACCCCCCAGGTATCCAAGGATCTTTTTGTCACTGTAGTTTTCTCTTCTCTAGCATGTCATAAATGGAATCCTACAATACGCTGTCTTTTGTGTTGCATTTCTTTTACTCAGTAAGGTGCATCCAGGTTACATGGGTGTTTGCTTTTTTCCTAAGTGCTTGTAGAATCTCCTTTTAATGTATCTTGCTTGAAAGGTTTAGATCCCCCAATCTGTGAAGGCCTAGTCACATGTGGCAGATGGCTGCCTCTGCGGTCTCCCAATCCTTGGGGGCCTCCCATCAGACAGGCATTACTGCCTTGCTCTTACTGCACGTTGTGAACTTGTCTCTCGTACCTTGTTTCTTTGTTTCTAGTGCTACCTTCTGGATAGTTCTTCGGATTTCTTTACGAGATCACTAATGCTCTCTTCAGTGCTTATGATCATCTTAAAATGGAATTTTCAGGGGCGCCTGGGTGGCTCAGTCGGTTAAGCGTCCGACTTCAGCTCAGGTCACAATCTCGCGGTCCGTGAGTTCGAGCCCCGCGTCGGGCTCTGGGCTGATGGCTCAGAGCCTGGAGCCTGCTTCCGATTCTGTGTCTCCCTCTCTCTGCCCCTCCCCCATTCATGCTGTCTCTCTCTGTCTCAAAAATAAATAAACGTTAAAAAAAAAAAAATTTTTTTAAATGGAATTTTCATACAGAAATTACAAATTCAAACCAAGGTCAAAAGAGCAGAAGCCACCATTTAATCAGCTTCAGTAGTTTATTAACACGACGAATCTTCAGGTACCCCCTGCTTCCCACAGATCCCATGGCAAGATTACTTTGATGCAAATCTGAGACCTATCATTTTATCTGTAAATATGCTGATCTCTATAGCGTAGAGCACTTTTTTAAAAAGTTAATAATTTCTTCGTACCGGTAACTAACTGATCACGTTCTCCCAATGATCTCATAAAAGTTATAAATTCCAAACAAGATTCTCACATTGGATATAGTGGATTTGTCTTGTAACTGTGTTGTTTTTTTTTTTGTTAGTTTTTAATCACATTTAGTAGTGTACATGCAGGCAATCCAGACAACAGAAATTCTGTGAACTCTCTTAATGTATAGATTTCTCATTTCCCTCTTTATTTCCGAAACAAGGTTACTTGTTGTGGAGAATCCACATTCTGGATTTCCTTTCTCGTATATTCACCATGTCACGTAACACGTTCCTGCGTACCGCTGGCTGTGTGTCCTAGAAGATGGTAATTATGTCTAGAAACTTGACAGACTCGGGGTTTTTTTTGACAGTAATGCGTGGTGGGAATGGTACGTGATTCCTATTGGATCACCTCAGGAGGCACCGGTCTGCTGGGCTCTGTGACGTTGGCAGCTGATAACTGATATGTACATATTTTATTAGAGATTGCAAGATGTTGATATTCTGGCATTCCTTCTACAGTTATTAGCCAAAAATTAAAACAAAAAAACAAAAAACTTTTCTTCCAAGTACTTGGTTATCTGAGGTATAAGCTTCTCACAGTTTAAGCAGAACAGATGCATGAATGCTTGAATCCTTCCCTGTCCTTAGCTGTGTGCCGAGTGCTGAATCGGTATTCTAGCATTCTCCAGAGGTGGACCTTAATTCTTTGAAACTATCTCAGCCCATTGCAGCAGAGTTGCTGATGTTCCCACGGTCCCCTTTTGGTCAGCAGAGTCCCTTCAAACCAGACTTCTCACCCTGCCACGGCCCCGGGTGTCCGGACAGGTGTCTCCTTTCTGGCACCGCAAAACGTTCTCAGGTTTCTTGCCCGGTCCTGCCATCTGGAAGCAGCAACCGTCTCTCCATGGAGTACTGTGTTGTTTTTGAGTAGGAAATGGTATTAGAGACTGTCACCCGGGCACCGGGTGCCCCATTCCTGCCAGGCGGGGTCACGGTTTCTAGGCCTTTTCAGTGCTAAGAGGTAGGAAATGCTGTTGTCACGCCAAAGAGAAAATGTATCCTTACTTCATATTGACACTTTCAACTTAAAGATCGGGATTTTTACCGAAATTGTATCTTTCTTTCTCTTATGCTAAAAATCTTGGTTTCCTTGAGCCCCAGTTTTTAGTAGGTCCGCAGAGCCGTGTGCGCACCTATGTATGTGTGCAGAGGCCACACAGACTGACCACTTTCGGAATGCTGATAGTGGGAGGGTTGCTGCAGGCGGTTTGGGTTTTTTTACACTTGGTTTTGTTCTTATGTAATATCCCCCCCAGGGATGGACAGCCAACTTCTGTTGTTGGAAGGTCACCTGAAATAATCCTTCCGTTTGGCTAATACACCGCTAGGTTCATTTCTTTCACTCTCGATGCTAGGAAGTGCTTTCCTTCTTTTAATTTTTATGATTATGTAAAACACTGACATGGTTCCAAAGACAACTCTACAGAGCAAGAGACACTCAGAGAAATCTCCTTTCCATCCTTCTTCCCTGAGGTCACCATTAGTTTTTAACTTCGCTTTTCCATAATTCTCACCTATTTACATATAAAAGCAAATACGGATACAACTTTGCATTCCTCCTCCTCTTCGATAAAAGGTAGCTAAGTCTTCATGCTGCCGTGGGTGTTGTTGTAACTTGTAACTTGACCGTGTGTCCTGAGACCACCCCACAGCAGCACAGGCCACCCTCACTCTCCTGCTGCTGAGGACTCGGTACTCCCTGGACGTGCTGTGGTTTATGAATTGAACAGCTCTCCAGGGGTGGACCTTGGGGTTTCCAGCCTCTGCTATTATAAGCAGTGATAGCCTTTTGTATCTGTCCTTCTCCGTTTTTGCCAGCTGGTGTTTTTTCTTTGGAGTGTATTTATTTTGAGAGAGCGCGCACACCCCTGCACGAGCCGGGGAGGGGCAGAGGAGGAGAGAGATTGATTCCCAGGCAGGCTCCCGCTGTCTTTGCAGGGCCCGACTTGGGGCTGGATCCCACAAACTGTGAGATCATGACCTGAGCCGAAATGGAGTCGGACACTTAAGCAACTGAGCCCCCCGGGAGCCCGGCAAGAGTGTCTGTTAGGTCCCTCCAAGCGGGGCTGCGGGGGCGAAGGGTACAAGCACGCGCGTGGTCTGCCGTCTCGATCCGGCTGACGGCTGTTGTGGCTTTACTAGAATCCGGGGAAGGAGTCGCTCCGATTGGATGCTCTCTACTTTCTCTTCCCCTTTTTTAAAGGGTAGAGAACAGCCCAAGTCTCTGAAAACTGACCTCGTCACCTGGCAAAGTTGCTTGGTTTCTCTTTGGAGCTCTTTGCGGGCAATATGATCCTGAAACCTGACGAATGTTTATCTTTCTGAAATTTCAGCAAATCCCTTTATGAACACTCCAAGAACTTCACCGTGTCGCTTGTGCTAGGCAAGGATATCATCCCCAGGTGAGTCTGCCGGCGCTTCCTCGGGGCTCGGGGCAGCTGAAAGACCGGACTTCGAGCTTCAATCTGGTCTTCTGCTAAACAGGTTAAGTGTGACCAACTTGGGAGATCTGAAGAAGAGAATCTTGCGAGTGATCGCGCACTGTGACAAGCCCAAGGTAACCTGGGGGTGCCCGGAAGAGGGTCTGCAGGAGCTGGAGGCCGCGTGTGCCCCGAGAGGAAGTTTCTCAATTCAGAGGCTCTTAGCCCAGCGCACTCGATGCCGTTGCCTGAGGCTCTCTCTCCCCGGGGTACAGCTTCCATCTGGGGCTCGGGGCCGATGCCAAGGAAAGCACACGGCTCGGTCCTGAAATGCCACGGTTAGAGACTGCGGTAGAACCTTCCCTGTTCCACTTCAGTGATGCGCTTTCTTTGCCCTGTCTTGTGACCAACAGTATTCTGATGCTTTTGGTCCCAAAGCTTAGAAAATAAGGCTGCCAAATAGAGTTTAAGAATTATTAGTATACCATGGAATGTTGTAGTCCTTAGAAATGGTGACATATGGGGCGCCTGGACGGCGCAGTCGGTTAAGCGTCCGACTTCAGCCAGGTCACGATCTCGCGGTCCGTGAGTTCGAGCCCCGCGTCAGGCTCTGGGCCGATGGCTCGGAGCCTGGAGCCTGTTTCCGATTCTGTGTCTCCCTTTCTCTCTGCCCCTCGTCCGTTCATGCTCTGTCTCTCTCTGTCCCAAAAATAAATAAAAAACGTTGAAAAAAAAAAAAATTAAAAAAAAAAAAGAAATGGTGACATAAATTTACATTTACCAACAGAGAAAGATATCCACGATGTACTGAGAAAAAAAAACTTTTTTTTTTTTTTTTTAAGGGCAGATTTAAAAATGATCCACTTCAGCTCAGGTCATGATCTCTCAGTTCGTGGGTTCAAGCCCCGCACCAGGCTGACAGCTCAGAGCCTGCTTCCAAACCTCTGTTCGCCTCTCTGCCCCTCCCCCAATTGAGCTCACTCTCTCAAAAGATACACACACACACACACACACACACACACACACATATATATATATAATTTATTTATTATTATTATTTTTTAAAGGATTCTCAGGGGCACCTGGGTGGCTCAGTCGACTAAGCATCTGGCTCTTGATTTTGGCTCAGGTCATGATCTCACGGTGCAGGAGATCAAGCCCCGTGTCAGGTGTCGACATCATAGAGCCTGCTTGGGATTCTCTCTTGCCCTTCTCCCTGGCTCACAGTCTCTCTCTCTCTCTCTCTCTCTCAAAATAAATGAACATTTAAAGAAGTAATATAAACATGATTCTTAGAGGTATGTTTCAAGGCAGCGGATGATAGGTGGTAACAAGGATGTAGAGTTTTTTTGTTTTCTTTTTTTTTAATTTTTTTTTTTAACGTTTATTTATTTTTGAGACAGAGAGAGACAGAGCATGAACGGGGGAGGGTCACAGAGAGAGGGAGACACAGAATCTGAAACAGGCTCCAGGCTCTGAGCTGTCAGCACAGAGCCCGACGCGGGGCTCGAACCCACGGACTGTGAGATCATGACCTGAGCCGAAGTCGGACGCTTAACCGACCGAGCCACCCAGGCGCCCCAAGGATGTAGAGTTTTTGATGATTTAATTTACTATGAAAACAAAGTTTTCTGACTTTCAAAAAAATTCTTTTAATAAGCTTTCTCCTTACCAACTACCCCCCACTCCTCAAATTTTTAAAAAGTAATGTGCTTAAGGGAAAGAATGAAGCTGGTTGGCAGAACTGCCTAAAAAGAATTAAGGGTAACTTTTTCTCAAAATCTGCATGATGTGGTTTTTACTGATGCTTCAAGTTTGATGTGGCTTCGTTGTGCAAGAGATACAGGAGTTCGGGCCACCGAGGTCCACGCTCCTAAGACCTGTGGTTTAAACAAACCAGGGAGGTATCTGAGCTCTGAGGTCACCATCCCGCAGCAAGTGCTGTGGTCCGAGGTCTGTGTGGCCCGGAAAGGACTGGGTGACAGGCACTTGCCTTCTCACTCTCTCCTCAGTACAAGATCCTGCTGCGCGGGTGCTGGTATGAGCTGTTCGGAGGCGACCCTGACAACCTTCCAACAGAGCTGGACGGGGGCGCCCAGGGACACCTGACGCAGCCGCTTCTGGGGGAGCAGAGCCTGCTGACGCACGGGTCCCCGACATACAGCTTCTCCAGCGACTCCCCCCTGGAGTCCCCCGCCAAGTACCCCCATCTCTACCCTCCCGGCAGGATCATCCACCTGGAGGAAGAAGGCACCTCGGGGAGGTGAGTGCGGGCGGCGTGGCTCGGTCCCCCTTGACGCGCGCTTCCAGCCAAGGGGGGCGCTCCGCGAGTTCAGCTTCTGTCTGTCTCAGGTTTTGCCGCGCCGCCGCTCGGTATAGTGCGAGGTGGGCACACGAATCACAGTTCAGCAAAATACTCATCGGCCCGAAGATGTTAACGGACCACATGCCCGACGTCCTGATGAAAGCCTTGGACAGCGTGGTGTCCGACAGGGCCGCCTACGTTTTCTGTCCCCCCGGAGGTGGCTCCAACGTGGACGTGGTGTAAGTAGAGCTACTCTAAGCCGCTCGAGGACGGCAGACTCACGCTTTTGTTCTTACGTGGACAGTAGCAGAGTGACGTCCGTGATGCCGGTGGATGTCCGTCGATAGGAACCCGACAGGTACTAGATTTGGTGGTCTTCTGAATCACGGAACGATTTGGGAAGTCATTTTGGTCGCAGCGTTAGCAAGATCGGGTGTCAGGAGAGAACACGGAGATGACGGGACTCGTGTAGGAAGCTTCGGGAAGCTCCAGGGCAATTCCCTGATGATCTCAGAACCGTCCCGGCACAAGTTGGGATCCACGGCCAGGTTTAAGGACCTGACGGATCTGTGGACTCTCACCCCCCGTCCCACCTTTTCACTGACAGGGTCTCGTCTTACCACTGTTTAGGAGTCTGAACCCGGCAGACTGGATTTTCCTGGCTACACAGTCTTAGTGCGTCACTGTAAGGGTACGGATGGGTCTTCTCCTGGGTGGCGCTAAGGGTCAGCCCCGAGGTCAGGCTGGGAACTGGGGCCACTGCTCCTTGGCGCTCCAGCTCAACATCAAGCTGCTTTATTTTCACCTATTACTTTGGCTTTTGGACGTCAGCCAGTGAATTCCGAGGGAGTTTATAATAAAGCACTTACACGTGTCGTTCGTGTCTGTACAGTGACGTACTCTTCCACTGGATGTTTGCGGGAAGGCCTGTTTTACTGGGTAGTTTTACAGCAATCGCGTTTGAAAAGCTTTCTGTCTGAACAAAAATGAAGTCTTCTTGGATAGTTTTTTTCTTGGAGCTCGGGCTAAAGACTGAGATTGCAGAGGCATCTGATTTAACCCCCACCGAAGCGCTAGGAAATGACGGTAAATTGGTCTCTTTAAAAAGCATAAATACACCAGGATGGGGAAAGAAGAGAAGGAACAAATGGTTGACTGGAGGAAACAGGATCTTACGTGGAGGAGGAAAGACCAGAACCGCCCTGGTTTATAGCTCAGATTCCCCAGGCACCTGGGACAGAGGGTGGCACAGGACTAGTCAGGTGAGCTGGTTTGCCAGAAAGCTGGAAGAAATCTGGCCCTTGGTTCGCTCTGGGGTGGAGGGGGCCCCCGGACAGCAGTGCACTTGAAGGCAAGGGGATGAGGTCTCTCAGCTTCTCACCCTTGGCTGCCAGAACCTTCATGAAGATTCTCCAAGTTATCTGACCTCTGGAGACCCTTCCCTCAGGGCCTCTGAGCTGTCACAGCCATTAACGCCTTAGGTTCCGCAAACCTGCAAAGGCCCATTTAGAAAACTCCAGTTGAGATGCCACGGTAATGTCCAGTTGCTGTGAGTTTGGGTTCTAGACACAGTTCCTGTACACTCGGGGCAGAAAGCTGACAGATCTGAGATGCCCGTGGACGCCACCTGTGGGCTGGTTTCCAATCTGTTTTGTAAAGGCTGTCGACCTTTAAGCCCGGGGCCAAGGACCACCAGGCACGTGAGCGACAAGCGACCGGGAGAAACTTCCAGCTACCCCCACCACAGCTTGCGGACAGAGAAGACAGATCCGGAGACTGAAAAAGTGGCAGAGAATGAGAACACCTGAAAGTTAAAAGCAAGAAAGATGAACTCCAAAGCAGCCGGGCGGCAGCCACCTGCAGAAGGGCAGGCAGGACAGAGGGGGAAGTACAAGGGACAGCAGCCGCACGGGGTGTGCAAGGCGGGAAGACATCCCACACAACTGCAGTGGCCAAGGCGTGAGAGCACGGGTTCCCCACACGCTTCTTTCTCAGGAAACACCCGGAGAATGTGTTCAGCAAGAGGAAGCAAGTTAAGAGACAAGGAGCCGGGGGCACCGGCTGGCTCGGTAGGTAGAGCAGTGCCTCCTGATCTTGGGGTCGGAGTCTGAGCCCCACGTTGGAGGTAGAGATTACAAAAAAATAAACTCAACATTGACACGTAAGAAAAGTGGTGGCCAGAGGATGAGACTAGGAAAATGCAAATTGCTGAAACTCAGCAAACATCCTGAGGAATTTCGGTATCGGCTGGAAGTCTGCAGTTAAATCGTGAAGCACACAGAAGAGCAAATAGTCTTAATTATCCTCAAAGAAACGAGTAGTTGTGCAGCACAGTCCTGCTCCTCAGTGGCTCAGCCAGGCGCATCTGCACAGTAACACGGATGCTAAATAGCGAACACCAACCAGGATCGGGAAGGAAAGGTATGCCGGGGGCGGGGTGCCACTGGGAAAGAGCCGGGGCTCCCGGGAGGACCACTGGGACCAGTGGTAACGGCTGAATCTGAAAACTGCAGTTGCCAGCACCAAGGTCCTGTGACTTCGCCAGACCCCCACGGAGGGGAGAGGGGCCGGAGGGTGAAGCAAAGAGCCGGCGGTCGCATCAGGCACACACGCCTCTCTGACGAAGCCTCCACCAGACACCCAGCGGGACTGGTCCAGAGAGCTGGCGGTCTGGATGGGTGAACACGGGGAGATTTGGGGTGGGGAGGGAGCTGGGAACCGCGTGGGGGCTCCGTGTTCTCCCCCACACCCGGCCCTACGCATCTCTCTTTGCTAAGCAACTGGTGATAAAAACTGGGCGGTAAAAAGCTACATCACTTAGCCATATGGAGATAACTAACAAAGGTTAAAAGAAATCAAACTGGTTGCCTTGGGGGAGGGTGTGATGGGAGACAGCGGTTTTTGTAGCAAACTGTCAGAACTACATGGTCTTGAAACTGCCTTTTAAAAATTTTTTTTTTCAACGTTTTTTATTTATTTTTGGGACAGAGAGAGACAGAGCATGAACGGGGGAGGGGCAGAGAGAGAGGGAGACACAGAATCGGAAACAGGCTCCAGGCTCCGAGCCATCAGCCCAGAGCCTGACGCGGGGCTCGAACTCACGGACCGCGAGATCGTGACCTGGCTGAAGTCGGACGCTTAACCGACTGCGCCACCCAGGCGCCCCGAAACTGCCTTTTAAAAACATCTTTAAAAAATACTCAAAAATAAAGCAATCTTCAGAATGATATAAAGGATTTAGAAGATGGGATTCTGACATGACCTGTTCATTGAAGTACAGTTTCAGGCTTAAAGTCATAATCGGCCTCCTTCCCCCCCTTTTCGGGCTCCCAACAGCCACCAGCTTCAGCCCAGAGCTCTGGCCCCAGTTGCTCGGGCACCCGTGTGGACGTCCCACCCGCATCCGAAGGTCCCAAACCCAGCCTGACTCCCCACCGGTCCCTGCTGACTCTTCAGCTTCTCCCCTGGAGGGGCCCCTCCCCGTCCCCCAGCATGAAAACCTGCACTGGAAATGTGTTTCCAAGCGCCTAGGATTTTCAGGTGAGGCAAACGAACACACACCCCAGGAGGCTGTTCGAGCTCTCAAGAATTCAAGTATTACAGTCATATGATTCAAGGATTTATTAAGTCACACATGCAAAACATAACTGCTAATTGCATTAGCAAAAGATCAATGTAAAAACACTCCACAAGTCTGCAACGGTCAATTTAAAAAACTTTGTTCTAGTGGTTGAAAGGTCCAACCTTGTATTCTTGCCAGCGGGTAAGTTGTACAGAACTTGGTTAGCACGAGCACGGGCTTACAGAACCTCACAGACCCAAAGGAACGTGGTTGATTAGGCAGAGCGACAGGAAGCGTGTGTCCGGGGGAAGGCGGCGAGGAGAAGGGTCAGCATTAGTCAAGGTACAGTACTGGTGATCTGGCAAGACAGTGATGTTACGAAAGTTCATAGTTTAGGAATATCTAAAATATTTCAAAAACTGTAAAGCTGCAACACATGATTTTTACACCTAGTTACTAGAAAACTAAGGAAAGCACTTATTAGCTCTGAATAAAGTAACAAGGAAACAGGAATGCACTTTCACTAATCTACAAAAAAAAAGGTCTAATGCATTATCAGAAAGATTTTATAATACGAGGAGGCATATTGCTCATTAAGAAGGGGTTCTATAAGAAAAGCACTAAGTCAGCAACTATGGGAACGACCAGTTCAAAGATGAATTAAATGCCCGATCTCAGGAGGGATGGAGTCTAAGAAAAAAAGCTTAAAACACTTAGTGATGATACCGACCTTTCATCATTTACTGCATCTGACAGAAATTAACCTTTTAAGATTTTACCCGTGACACTTTCAGTTTAGTAATGACGTGCACAGTGTAGTGTTTTGTCAGAATACTGTCTTCGTCCTCTGATCGCGTCCCGTGGCCCGCACACCCGCCCCAGGTGCCCACGGCCACAGCGGACCCTTTCATCACAGGGGCGGGAGCCAGAGGGCGGTTCCAAATCTCAGCAAAAGCGAATACACTACTTTAAAAAAAAAAAAATCTCACTACAAAATCAAAAAGATTGATCAGAGAGCCGAGTCATTACGCTCGTTCCAGGAGGACACACAGCTCGGTGCTGGGGGCGGCCGGGCTGCTCCAGGCGGCCAGTCTCCGGAAGGAGGCTGGGGGCTCTCCCGGCAGAGACCAGCCAGCAGGGGTCTGTGCGTCCGAACTTGAGAGGCTGGCTGCGGTCTCTTCTGAAGACAAAGGTCTTAAACGGTTTAGTGCTTAGTGTTCTCAGCACAACAATGCAATTTAGTTCACAAGGTATTTTGGCAACTCTTAATCTGAGCAAGAATAGGGGCTTCTGAAAAATAAGGCTTTAAAAAAGCTTGCCATTTTAGGGCTAAATTTTAATATAATGTGAAAGTTTGAAGTCTTACACTTTAAACAAACAAAACCTAAAAATTACTGATTGGTTCAAAATGGTTTTATGGAAAAACTAATCTGTAACAAAAACTTGGCATTGAGTGCGAAGGCTCCACCATTTTTGAGCAAAGCGTACAAAGGTTCTGAGGGGGGCAGGGCAGGAGAGGGGCCCGGACATTTACAACAGCAGGCATTTTCTCTTCCTCTTCTTGACGGGAGGGGGGCAGAGAACCGCTCGAATAGCTTCATCAAACACTGTCTTGAGGCCTCGCTGCGTGAGCGCCGAGCACTCCAGGTATTTTACAGCACCTGCCGGGAGACAGCCTCTTTCAGCCCCGCTCTTCTCACCCGGACAAGGACGAAGAAGCAGCTCCCCGGGCCCCGCCACCTGCCGGCACGTGTGGCCCAGCGGAGCAGCCCCGACCCTGCACCCACCTGGTGAGCGTCATCACGACCCCGAGTCGGAAAACACGCTCTCTACTTCCCCAGACTGGAGTCCAGTCTGTCAAGAAAATAAATCCCGTGCAAAGAAAGCAGACGTGAAAATGCAAGGATTTCCTACCGATCTCCTTTGCCATGGCCAAACCCTGCGGGTAGGTGATGGGAGTCAGCTTTTTCTCCTTCAGTTTCTCAATCGTGTCTTTGTCGTCCCTGAGGTCAAGTTTAGTTCCCACTAAGATGATGGGGGTGTTGGGACAGTGGTGTCGCACTTCAGGGTACCACTAGATGCAAGAGAGAACAAAGTCATGACACGTTCCCCTCCCTCATGAACTTTCTTTGCCTAAACGATACCCATCTGGGTGCCCAACTGACCCCACCACCCCACCTTAGTCCCTCAGCGCTCTTGGCAGGAACCACCCCACCGCCAATACTTTCAAGAACCACAGGCCTGCCTACCTGTGGGTGTTTGATCAGCAAACCAGGATTCCAAGACTAAAGACCCAACAGAACAGGCTCTACTTGTGGGGGGGGGGGGGTAGGAAGGGAAAGTCTTCCTTCCCCAAAAAACTATCTTTTGGTAAAATGGGTCAAGCTCTTACATGAACTCTGAGAATCCTACCTACATATATTCAACAGTGAGCATGAATTACGTGGACTGAGGTCTCAGCCCTGCCACCACTACTCTCACTGGACACATCCCTGATCACAACAGAACATCCCGCGCATGGCACTTTTCACTGGAAGTGTGTGAAAGACGCAGGAGTGGAAAGTCATGGCCGCTGTTTTAGCAGATGACTCCATCAGACGGACTCGAAAGTGTTATTTTAACAAGGGACGCAGCGTTTCTGAATCAGACCTTGAACTTTAGAATTCTACATAATAAAGTCAATGATTTCAAAAATTGATCTACCTAAAGTAGAATTACAAAATCATTAAAACTTCTATCACTAAATGGTAGTTTTACCTCCCAAAGATGACACTATGTAACAAAACATTGGTCTAAAACATCCCCGCTTACCTTTGCTCGAACATTTTCAAATGACGCAGGACTCACAAGAGAAAAGCAAATTAAGAATACATCCTATAAAGAGGAAAGAGAGGCATTTAGAAATGATCTCACGGTGACGAGCGCGCTTTGCTTCGTAAACGCTGTGGGGACGATTCACGAGACGAAGTGCATGTTATGCACCAGCAGTCCGTGTCTAAAGCTCACTCCCTGGTTACAACCCTTCAGTTCTGTCTGAAGCTCCCAGACCAGAACCAGCACATGAAGCAGCCAGCTACTTATGAGAAGAGGGGAGAGGATTTACTAGAATGTGCTAGCGTTTCCTAGAGGCTGAAGAGGCCTCCAATCAGACCCCCAGGAGGCTTCTTCCTTCACACTCCCAACTCCCACTGGCAACTTTAATGCTCTTATTTATATACAGGGACCAAACCAGGGTCAAGGTGCCACTCATTTCTGTAAAACGTGGTCTGTTTTTCAAAAGCAGAGTCGATTTTAAAAAACATGTACAAACGGTATGCTTTTCATTAAGCTCCCCGGGTGCACATTAAGTACACTTTCAGTTGACCGCTGGGTTGCAATTAAACTGCTTTAAGAACTGCCACCGGGGTCCCCGGCACAGAGTGGGGTCCGGCTGTCGGTTCTCAGCCCCGAGCAGAGCTCTGGAGGACTCGACGCTGGGCAGTCGTAGCCGAAATAAAGATTCAGAGGAAAAGTCCGTGCAGAATAAATACCTGGAAGCATTTCCGACTAAACGTAAAACCTCCGCCCCACTCTATTGTGTCAAGAGTCAAACTTAAATATTTAGCTGTATTAAAAATGCCTAAGAGTTTCTAAAATGCTAGGTTTATAAATCCCTTTCCTAGAGAAAGGCAATTCTGCTACTTTGTGAAATGTATCTCCCAAGCTAACACAATTCCCAAGCTAGCACTTTCAATCATCCGGCTGATCCCTTGTACCTGGAAAGGGAAAGAAACATCCCACACAACAGCTTTTTATAAATGACATTTAACCAACGCTAGCGCATGCACAGGCTCGTCGGAGAATCACCGCGGCAGGTCGGCACTGGGTTACATCATTTGGAAGCAGGGGGAGGTTAGCTCAGCCGCAGAGCCGCGCCCCGGACACCAGAGACACCAGGGGACACCAAAGCGGAGGAGGAGGCGCCCGCAGCCATGCTCAGTCCCGCTCCACGGTGGGTGGGCGTCACGTGGAACCTCGACGGCCTGGGAGGCCCCTCACGAAGGTCCCTCCTTCCACGCGGGAGGAGGGAAGCAAGCAGTTCACAAACCGCTTTAATTCGAGCTAGTAGGTAAACTGTCTCGCTCCACTGAAAGCACATTTCATCAAGCAAAACCCAACCTCGAGTGAAGTGAATACAAAGCACTCAAGGAACGTGGGGCTCGAGAGGAAATCCTGGGGAACTAAGTGAAACGAGAGAACAGATAAAGCTTGAAACTGAAGTCGACTGAAAGTTTTACATACGGCAATCGGCTTGTCTTTGCCCCTGGAGGTTATATCCTTACCATACGTTTCTCCAACCTAGTAATGCATGAGAACTGTGTTTGAGTTTAGTAAAAACTGAGGAAAGTAAAAGTCAACACAATCCATTATTTCTTCTTCATCAGAATTCTGTCTCAACCCTCCCAAAGGATCCAAAAGCAGAGGACTGTCTAGCATCTGTGACGCCAAACCCCACCGAAACTCCATCACACCTGTGAAGGCCATGATGAAGACAGAGGTCAGGCGAAACTCCATCACACCTGTGAAGGCCATGATGAAGACAGAGGTCAGGCACACTCTGGCGGGGGGGGGGGGGCGCTACCCACAGGAGCACACAGAAGGTTCCTGTTGTTCCGGCAGCAGCGCCACCGTGCCTGATGACACAAATGCCCGCCCGCCCGAGGAAGCGCACGGGCTCTGTCCACTCAGGAAACGTGCAGAAAGCGTGCGTTCCTCCTTAGCAAAGGCGTGTCCGTGCGTCCATTAGCAAGAGACACACGGGTCAAAGATCTCTGTCCATGTTCTGAGACACGGGTCCAGTGGCAGCAGCCACCAACGGGAGGCACACCTGTCCGTAGGACCGGGCCTCTGGGAGGAAAAGGCCCCAAGAAGCACTGCTGGGTCTGCGCTGTGACGGTGACAAGGCTGGCGCTCACTCTCCCCCCAAATTCTGCAAGTGCGGATCGAACTCAGGGAGCTAGAGGACCTGAGTGAACGGTGTCAATGCACTGAGACCTTGAACTGCGCCGCTGCCCCCCCCCCCCCCCAGCAGCTCTGGACGGGACGGCCACCCAGAGGGGATGGCATCTCCAGCGGCCACCACAGGGCTTTCAATTCGCCCCTGTTGCAGCAAAAATCGAAAGAAAGACTTGCTCTTCAAGCAACACAGAACCCCACACGTCTTTTAACAGATGAACAAGAGAATTATTTTAATTTCCTCTCTCTCCAGCTTCTCTGACCCACGATTCTGAGATTAAAGTTGCCACTTTCATCTATGGGCTACTTTTGAAGATTTGTGCTCCCGACTCTTTATGGTGACACAGGGACCCCTGGGGATTGGCCACAGAAACGCAGCTCCAAAATATCCTCCAACCACATCTGTTCTACCTTTTTCAATTTTTAAAACATATTTTTTGATCAAAAAACATGCTTTTCCATCCTACATTAACATTCCACCATCTGCCCGTTCCCTTCTTCTTCTTCCCCCAGCCTAAATAAGGCTTTAAAAAGGTATAAAGAATAACGTGGTAATTCTTCTAAAACAATAACATGGAAATCATAAAACGTCTAGTCCTTCTGACACTTCGCTCTTCCAGGAGGGATTCACTGCAGCCCTGGCCTCCCAACCAGACACCCGCACAGACTCCTGCTGCTCGACCTTGGCAGGTGTCTCAATGTCCACGGGGGTGCCCGGAGGCCGGAGCTCCATGGCAGGGCCGCCTGCAGCAGGACTGGCCCAGCCTTCCTCCCAGTGTGTCCTGGAGCCTCTTTATTCTGCCCGGGCCTCCCCAGGCCACGGGCTCCCCTTCCCTCTGGCCCGGACGCTGTCCTCACACCGGCAGCCGACTCCCGACCATACAGGCTCCCGCCAGGCCTTCAGCAACTGCTCCGGGTCGCAAACACCGCTCCCTCACTGGCCAGGTCCACCGCCGCCACCAGGCATGCGGAGGGCACCACAGAGAGGTTCCTGGCAGAACGGGAGGGGACTCGGGGGTGGCTGGGATCTCCCAACTCCAAACACCCTAGCGCTGCTCGTGCACGTGCGCACTCTGTCTCTCCCTCTCATTTCCTTCTCTTCTTAAGGCCTTCCGCCCGGCTTTTACTTCCAGGCCTGGAATAGTTCTTCCTACAGACATTCTAGGAACCGGGCAAAGGACCAGGGCGCAAACAGGACAGAGCAAAGATGCTGTGTGTGTGGCATCCACGGGAAGCTGCTCAGGAGAAAGAGCAGGACAGCCCCGAACCCCAGGAGCCAGGCTACGGCGGGTTCCCACCGAATGTGACCATCTCCCAGAGCGCCCACGTCAGACCACGCAACCATGCTGACACGAGACCAAAAGTAAAGAAACGAATAGAAGACCACTTAACAATCTTGTCTAACCACAAACACAAGGTCACCGTGCAAACTACAGAAACCCCGAACGCCCCCCTCTCGCAGCCAACGAGACTGTGTGACGGTGTCTGCACCAGTCACAGATTTGGCCCCAGGACTACCCTGCTTCCTGCCGGCACCCAATCCAGAGCAAGCCCTCACCCAAATCACACACCCCGCAGTCCCCGAGGTGCAGGTCTCGTTTGGGGCACAGGAACAAACCCGACTTTGTTCAAGCCACAGGTGTGTTCTTAGTGACCTGTGGCCGGAGGACACAGGTAGAGGCGGCCACCTGAACAAAGCAGAAAAAGCCAGGCGAAAATCCAAACGGCCAAGCCAAACACAGCCATTCTCCTTGCCTCCGCGCCACCACCCGGCACTCCCGAGCTGAGTGCACACACCCCGCAGGTCCCCGCAGGCCCGGACACAAGAGGCCCGGCACCTCGGGCAGCGCAGGCCTCTCCGGACCCACACGGAGCTCAGGCCTCGTCACCCCAGCGAGGCACACAGGTTCCCACTCACACCACGTCCTGGACAAAAAGGCAAATGCAGCTGGCTGGACACGACGCACGACGCTGGGCCCGAGCACTACACGGGTCACGCTGCCACGGTGACAAGTCAACTCAAGACACACACACAGAACGTGCAGGAGAGCGGGCTCCACGTCGGGCCTACTTCAAATGCAGGGCTCAAACTCCCAACCATGAGATCAAGGCCTGAGCTGAGATCAAGAGCCCAACATTTATCCCACCAAACCATCATGAGCCCCTATTACGGCACGTTTTTAAAAAGAGAATATAAAGATTAAGACTTATTAAAGGACAGGAAAGCCCTAAGGATTACTTAATTTAGGAAAATGAAACTTTCAAGGGCAATCTCTACTGAACAGGACTACCTGCTTGCCATCTTCTGGAGAACGCAGAAACGAATGCCCTCAAACAGACCTAACTTCGCCACCCAAGCTGCCCAACAGGGGACAGCAGCATTAAATGCCCACAGGAAACATGACATCTATTTTGGGGAGTCACCAAGCCCTAAGGGTGACATGTGGATACAAAATCGTCTACCGGCCCTTCAGGGGAGGTCTGAGCACGGTCACGGACAAGCCACATAAACAGGTCTTGTAGAGCCAACAACCAGAGACCACGTTCCAGTCAGTACAAAGTCCAGAGGCACCCCCGCTGCCAAGGTGCCAGCCGGCAGCCACCGGGCCTGCTCCCCCTGCGGGGACAGTGTGGCCCAAAGGAAGGAGACCTTCCAGGCAACCAATCTCCGCATTTGGGGCCGCCCCCCCGGGAGCCAATGAAACGTCCTCATCCGCAGGAGGCCAGCGGGCGCATCTTTAACTGCTACACAGCCGCTCTCCTCTCTGTTCGAAGTGCCCAGGACACCCGTCTGCTGGCGCGTGATGTGTCACACAGCACGTGTGAGCCATCTGAGGGCTAGAGTCGTGCCTCACCCCCTTAGCTGTTCAAGTGTCTGGCAGGAAAAGAGCACCTTACACAGAAGGGACACAGAAAGTTTAAGTCCTGCCCCAGAAGGACAACACCCTGCGGCTTGATTCAATCTGTCACTTTACCTGCGTGTGTTCTGGCATACAGAGCAGGGGCCTTGCCAAGTCACCTTTGACTTACTGTGAGCCACTCCCTCAGAGAGAAAGGCCACACCCTGCCCGGACCCGTGAGTCACAGGAGGTGGCTCTCACTTCTCAGAAGTGACACCCCACCCTTCCAGATGGATCCAGTGGGTTAAAGACTCCTACTCTGTCAATAGGTTAGCAAATCCATTTAAAATCTGGAATTATCAAGCACCCATTGGGGACAGAAGAGTTTCCTAAACATGTTGAAGAACTCAAACCATTTGGTGATTATGAACTGATTTTCAAACCTTAATCAGTTAATTTTTAGCTGGAGGTTAACTGAGCAATCACTCATTCAAACCTCCCATTTTATAGTTCTGGTTACAATTCAACTGAAGGACAATCAGCAAAAATCTACAGCTCAAAGCAACTGGATTTGGCAATTCCTCCAGGAGAAAATAAATACAGAAGACAATGACTGTTGCATTCTAAAACTGTACTCAAAAGTATAAAAAACTATCATTACTAAAAACAGGAAGTTAAATTTAAAAACACAAGATTTGGGAAGACTAGAACTACGGTTATGTTCACCCACACTACGCCCCCAAGACGGTGACGGTCAGGTCCATCCAAGGGTTGACACCTGCCTTCTCCAGGGTGTCTCCTTGACCCTGACCCCTCTGGTCATCCGGGCTTGCTGAGAGCACGCACAGCAGCTTCTAGTCATTCGGGCCCAGCCAGCTGGGATGTGAAGAGCTCTCCAGATGTGCGTCTTCACCACAGCAACACTGGAGTGTCTGTGACGTACCCGGACCCTTCCGGTAGCTTTATACGTACTGCTCGTCTCATCCTATGACGAGACAGGTGACGACGAGAGCCCTGGGGAAATCTGCCAGGGTCACAGAGCTGGGAAGCAAGGGCGCAGGGTGGAAACCTAAGGAGTCTGTGCTAGTGCGTATTCCTTTGGCTGGTTAGCCACTTGAGTCTCCAGAGTTATTTTCAAATACTTTCAAGACGAAGAACAAATGTGTAATGAGAGAAGCACACGATGCAAATAAGACAATTCCTAATTTAAAGAAAAGTGGCCTCTAAGCATATTTCCACCAACTCTCATTAGCTTTTGGTACACGGATCATTTAATCGTCTGAAATGGAAGCAAAACAATCTAGAAGTTTTTCTGACTGGACACTGTGGACATAATTCTACAAAACCGAAACCTGACTCTACACTGAGAAGATGTAAGTGCTAAAGCCAAAGGTGGCTCAGATGGTTAAGCGTCTGACTTCGGCTCAGACCATGATCTCATGGTTCGTGAGTTCGAGCCCTGCATGTGGCTCTGTCAGCACAGAACCTGCTTCAAATCCTTGGTCTCCCTTCTCTCTCTGCCCTTGCATCTGCCGCCCCCCACCCACGCTCGCAAAAATAAACATTAAAACAAATGATAATAATAAAGCCATAGAAAAAGGAGCATGAGTAACATAGAAAAATAATATTAAAGAGCATCTGGCTGGGTCAGTCGGTGGAACGTATGGCTCTCGATCTCAGATTCATGAGCATGGAGTCCAAATAAAATTAAAAAAATAAAAAGAAAGAAAAATAATATTAAACCCAAAAGACAAGTCACTAACTTGATTTTCAAAAACCTTAATCCTAACAGGGCACCTGGGTGGTTCAGTCAGTTAAGCATCCGACTCTTGATTTTGGCTCAGGTCATGATCTCCCAGTTCAGGAGGTCGAGCCCCTCGCTGGGCTCTGCGCTGAGAGAGCAGACCCTGCTTGGAATTCTCTCTGCCCCTCCCCTGTACACACTCTCACTCTCAAAATAAATATTTAAAAAGAGGGGGGGGGCACCTGGGTGGCTCAGTCGGTTAAGAGTCTGACTTTGGCTCAGGTCATGATCTCATGGTTCACGAGTTCAAGCCCCGCATCAGGCTCTGTTGCTGACAGCTCAGAGCCTGGAGCCTGCTTGGGATTCTGTGTCTCCCTCTCTCTCTGCCCCTCCCCTGCTCACACTCTAGCTCTCAAAAAATAAACATTAAAAAAATTCTAATAAATACATACATAAATAAATAAACAAATTGCAACAATGGAAGCATGTAAACTGCACAGCACCATATTCTATACCAGGTAAGACCAGAGAAATGAGAACAAGCCAACTCTGGGTTCCCATGTAGGGGACACACGCTACTGAACTAACATGAGCTTGCTGCTACTCAGGATGCCCCAAAAATGGCAATACAGCAGACCCCTGAACAACATGGGGGGGGGGGGAGCGTGAGGGGTGCTGACCCCCCCCCATGCAATCAAAAGTTCCCCCAAATTTAATGGCCTGCTACTGACTGGAAGCCTTACCAGTAACATCAACAGTCGTATGTTAAGTGCATTAGGTACTGCGCTCTTACACTAAAGTAAGCCAGGGAAAAAATTTCCCTCAGATCTGGAGGAAGAAACATACTCACTGAAATGTACCAACAGGCCTTATCTAAGCAGACATGTGGAGTTCAAATGTGTTGTTCACGGGCCAACTGTGCAAGCAAACCCACAGGTGATGTGCAATTTCATATTCAGAAATCATATTCTAAAGGACACATTAAAAATCAGTCACGATCCTTACTGTTTGCGGATAGGATAAGGGACGTAATCTGTCATAATCTTCTTGTCCAGCTGTATCCCATAAGCCCAGATTCACCGGTTTTCCATCCACCATAACATTGGCAGAGTAGTTGTCAAAGCTGCAGAATGGAGTAAAAACGGTTAGTCTTTAGCCATGGAGCATTGGGCACAGATCAGGGACTCGAGTGACTGTCCCAGGGAGGGCCCCAGAGGAGATGCACCAAGGCCAGGTGCGGTCTGGGGGCTGCCGGGCCAGCAGGCGGAGCTAATGTTGGAGGGAAACTGGGACGAATGTAAGGGAAACAAACCAACACCTGGAGAAACTCGCCCAAGAAACAAAGGACAAGCTCCTCAATGTACCCGAAACAAAGCAGTGGCAGCAACAGGAACCTCTGCCTCTTCAACAGGACATTAAGATTCTTCTGCCCCAGAGAAACAGAGTATAAAATCAGTCCCTCTCTTTCAAATCCCACTTGCTGAGATTTTTCACATCCACATGTGGCTCATCTTCAGCAAGGTGGCGCGGCACGGCCACCGCACTGAGTCAGGGCAACAATTAGTCAGGTCGTGGTCATCCAGCCAGGCCTGCGACCCAAGCGCGAAGGGAACACGAAATGAACCTGATGTGAGAGGCTGTCGTGGACCGTTTCAGAGTGAGTGTACTGGGTTACATGCATACCAAGTCACCCCAGTGATTACTTAACGATAAGCAGAGGCCCAGGAAAGCCTGGCTGACAGGCAGAAAGTAAGGTGGACTTCCACAAAACCAAAGCAAACCACAAGTACCACCAAGTACTTCATTAAAAAGAAAACCTGGCATTGCCATTCAAACCAGCGCAAGTACCAAACAGGACCCAATACAGCAGCCTGTAAGATACAATTTCGGAAGCCACCTTCACACACTCTCGACACTGAAACTCAGGGACTTCCTAAACTGCGACGGCAAAGCCGAAGTCTGAGTAAGGCTCCGATGTGGCTTAACGAACGTAACGACCACACTAGCTCCCATGAAGACAAGGTCTGGGGTATCCTAATTCCGCTTCTGTGAGAAAAGGACAGGTTATTCAAATGAACAAGATCATGACTTTTTTTTATCTGGGAAAAAGAATCACGTGCCCGCCTACTGTACCAAAAAATAAATTCTAAATGAATTAAAGATTAAAGCGTTAGCCACAAAAATCTAGAAAACATACTTTTGCATCACTGAAGTAGGAATGGTCTTCCTAAGCAGGACATAAAACTCCATGCAGGTAGAGTGGCATATTTACATAAACACATCAAACTTCTTAGGGCGCCTGGGGGGGCTTAGTCCGTTGAGCGTCCGACTTTGGTTCAGGTCATGATCTCACAGTTCACGGGTTCAAGTCCTGCATCGGGCTCTGTGCTACCAGTGCGGAGCCTGCTTCGGATCCTCTGTCCCTCCCGCTCTCTCTGCCCCTCCCCTGCTCATGCTTGTTCTCGAAAATAAATACTAAAAAAAAATTTTAAGACAAAAAAAAGTCAAACTTCTTTACGGCAGAAGACCTCATAATGAAGTTCAAAAAGACAGAGGACAAAGGAGAGACAGAGGAATTGATATTTCTTGTACACAGAAGTTCCATCAGTAAGAAAAAAATCTCAAAAAAAAAAAATAAGCAAAGGATTTCAACAGTCCATCCACACGAGACTACAAATGGCCGGTGAACATTTGAGGGATTTCAACCCCACCGGGGATCAGAAATGCAAATGAGAAAGTAACTTTTTCAACTCCTGTCACCCACAGTCCAACCAGAGGAGCCGGCTTCAGTCCCAGCTGGTCCAAGTACAGCCTTTGGGCAGCACATGGGTAGTTACCCTATCAGAAATCGAAATATCCATTCCCTCTGGATTTGGCACACCTCCACTTGTCATCATCTATCACGTGTGCACAAAGACGCGTGCAATGATGTTCAACACGGCAAAAAAAACCCAAACAAACCCATGACCAGTGTACTGTATCAGCTACAGTAGTTCAAAGTCACCTACAGTGATCATGATTTAGTTCTACCTACATGTGTAGAAAAGGAAAGTCCCCACCATAAAACCAGAACAACACGGACAGTATGATCCCACTTCTGCAAAACTTTGGGCAACACTGCAGCGCACATGTTGTGCTCGACAAGGTCAGCATGGGTGGGACTTGAGGTGCTTCCTCTACTAGGATGGCAGCTGTGAGGACAGAGCAGGGTGACGTGCTACACGGGGCTCCCTAGTAATCCTATCATCGGAAAAACACTTCCATCTCCACCCAATTCTGCTGCGGAAAGGGAATAAAGAGCTCGGTGGCCAATTCCGTCCTCCGGTAACCGCCCCCAGCACCACCCTGTTTCCGTTCCACAGCCTGATAACTCAACATTGACATGGAACCACTGGGATCACTTGCCAGAAAAGGCCAATCACAATAGAACAGACTATTTCATGTTCTGGCTCCTTGCTCCTTCACACACAGATGCTCAAGTGCCAAATTTATATGAAACTCTTACTGTATCCAGTCTTCACACTTCGGTTTGTTAACTTTGTTTCCTGAATGTCTAAAAACCAATTAGGAAAGCTGTGTGTTTCATCACAACGCAGAAACTTTACATCAGATTAAGTATTTTTTAAAAGCCCGATTCTCTTATTAATCAGACTTTGGTCAATGTTCACGTTTAAGTGGAAAACTAATCAGATCTGTTCACGTAAGAATTAAGAATGCCTTTACAGCAAAACAAAGGTCAAAAGAATTAAAAAAACACATCACAAGTAAATTGCTTATTTAACTCCAGATACTTACACAGTGGGGATATATTCTCCAGGAAACGCATTGGTTGTGTAACTGATCAGTAGGCACGTTTTACCTACGGCTCTAAGGAAAGAGAAAAACGACATAAGTTGCTTAGTCAACATGCATGTAATTCTTTCATTATTCTGTTAAACTTACAGGAAAAAATCAAGAAGTATACACCAAGTACTTAGCATTAAACAGTTTCTGTAACCTTCTACTGAAGCCTACACATTTTCTATCCTGAAATTTAAAGTAAACAAACTCGAATTTCTCAAAAAGGAGCCTTCTTCCTGCTCTGCTTAGGAATTAGCATTCACAGAACCAGCTGTTAATTAAGCACAGGTTGAAGAGGAACGATAGTTTAAAATGGAAAGTCTCTTCTGCGACTATGTGTAGGAGTCTCTCATCTGAGCATCTTCAGTTCTATCCTCAAATCACTTTGATGCATCCTAATATGCAAACACAGCCTTCCTCTGCAACTTCCACTTGGCTGCTAAGTAATACATTTTGCAGCCTCAGAGTGGTAGCTCAAACCCACCACCTTTTAAAGCCTTCCCTCTGGCACCAGTAAGGACTGTTCTCTTAACAGAGTGCTTAGTCACTAACCACCGCACACAGAACTGTGAGCCACAAAGAGCCATACAGAACTCACTTTAACTCATCTGTATTCATTTGCCACTCCGCAACCCCCATCCTCACACATCACCATAAGCCTTTAGAGCGGCTAACACAATATATTCCAGACATATTAACTAACGGCTCAGGGACGCTGGCATAAACTTCGCAAAGCTGCAAAGAGGAGAAAGTAAAAAAGAATCGTGTAGAAATTCTCCAGAGACAGAAGGCCCTCCCGCACCACTAGTGGGGGATACAGTGTACCACGGGGCAGAGGTCAGACTGGTGGCTTGGAGTCTTCCAACCACTTGAAATTTTCATGAGAATGTATCACCTACAAATTAAGCTCACTGTGCCCTTAGCCAAAAAATGAGTTCCAAATGTGACATTCTCAGGGTGACTTCAGGGGCTTCTGAGAGCCTGGGTCCCCGGCCTAAGTTTTCACTAAATGCTCTCCTTACTACCCTTGATCTTAGCCAGAAGGCTGAGAAGCGATATAAATGCTCTCCTCACACAATGAAGCTCTGAGCTGTAAGAATTTGTTGTCCAATCGCAACTACTATGAATTAGGATTCACTATAAAGAAGTTAAGTGCTTTTCTATTTTCTTAGCACTCTTAGCTTAAGGCAAAAACCTCTCTGCAAAGACAGATTACAGGCCCATCCGGTTTGCCAATACTTGTTTTACTCATAACATTATTAAGGGCTTAAAAATTAGAACTCCCCCACCCTGAAGACCTCACAGACTCAAACATTACATTACATCATCAGGAAGTAGCTCCCAACTCCTAAAGGCTTTCTCAACAAAAATGACTCATTGACCATACATTTTGTGAAAAGCTTACAATGTCAAACCTATATAAGCAGGAGGTGGAGATGCATAGTCATTAGCCTAGATTTGAGACCCGGGACCACCTCTGTATCACTTACTAGGCTGGACTTTTTTGTAAGTTTCAACTCCCTTATGCCTCAGTTTTTTCAACTATAAAATGGATGCAAAACTACCAACTCCATCACAAAACTACTGAAAGCATGAATTCTATTTCAATCTATACCAACAAAGTATGTGCTATGCAAGGAAGTATACCAGGTACTGAAGATATTCCAAGGAACGAAACTTCATGGAATTTGTGCAGTTATTTTTTTTTAATGTTTGTTCATTTTTTGAGAGAGAGTGAGACAGAGTGTGAGCGGAGGAGGGACAGAGAGAGAGGGAGACCCAGAAACTGAAGCAGGCTCCCCAGGCTCTGAGCTGACAGCACAGAGCCTGACACAGGGCTAGAACTCACGGATGCAAGATCATGACCTGAGTCGAGGTCAGATGCCCAACAGACTGAGCCACCCAGGTGCCCCATTTGTGCAGTTATTAAAGTAAAAAAATGAAGAGTGCATGGGGCACCTGGGTGGCTCGGTCTGTTAAGCATGAGACTATTGATCTTGGCTCAGGTCAAGATCTCACGGTTCGAGGGACCAAGCCCTACATTGACAGCACAGAGCCTGATTGGGATTCTCCCTCTCCCTCTCTCTGCCCCACTCACACTCTCTCTCAAAATAAATAAATAAAACTTAAAAAAAAAGAAATAGGGGCGTCTGGGTGGCTCAGTCGGTTAAGCATCCAACTTCAGCTCAGGTCATGATCTCACGGTTTGTGAGTTCAACCCCTGTGTCAGGCTCTGTGTTGACGGCTCTGAGACTGGAGCCTGCTTCAGATTCTATGTCTCCCTCTTTCTTTGTTCCCCCACCCCCACGCTCTCTCTCAAAAATAAGTAAACATTTTTAAAAAACTGGAAGAAAAAATGAAGAGTGCAGTCATTACATAAAATTATAGGTGTGACAAGTGTTACTAAAGATGGTCTGGGGGGTGCCTGGCTGGCTCAGTCCCTAAAGCCTCTAGCTCTTGATCTCAGGGTCCTGAGTTTGAGCCCCACGTTGGGTGTAGAGCCTACTTTAAAAAAAAAAAAAAAAAAAGGGTTTCTTTTTGGGGCCCTGGGTGGCTCAGTTGGTTCAGCATCCGACTTCAGCTCAGATCATGATCTCACAGCTCGTGAGCTCAAGCCCCACGTCGGGTTTTGTGCTAACAGCTCAGAGCCTGGAGCTTGCTTTGGATTCTGTGTCGCCCTCTTTCTCTGCCCCTCCCCTGCTCGTACTCTGTCTCTCTCTCAAACATAAACATTAAAAGAAAAAATTTTTAAGATGCTCTGGAAATGTACAGCAAAGGGATCTAACCTAGTCTTGGAGCTGATAGAGGTCGCAATGTACGCTGAAACCTAGGAGGAATGGGGACATGACAGGAGGAACATTCTAGGCAAAAACAGCAGCATTGATGGGGAGGCCCAGAAGCCCAGCACAACTGAAGAACCAAGAACTAAGGGGGAAGCAGCAAAGGAAACTCTGAGGAGGCTGTCATCTCTTCTTGTTAAGGACATGGGACTTGATCCTACTCGGGAAGTCCCAGAAAGTTTTTAGTTGCCAAGAAACCATTAAATTTGCATTTTCAGAAGCAGCCTCCAACTGCAGTGTGGAATGGAGGACTGAGGAAGGAAGCTGGGACTGGAGACAGAAAAACGAGAGTGGTTTGAACCAACGAGGGAGATTCAGGGTAAAAAGAAGTGGGCCATTTCTAGAGCTTCCTAGGCGTGCGGCAGAACAAGATGGCCCAGCCATGGGCTGGATGTGGTAGCTGAGGAAGAGAATGGAGTCTAAGGCCATCATTGCTGAGCCTCTTTTCAAAATTACAAATGTGTAAAAATGTAATAGTTACTGCCTCTTAATATCAAGGATAAGAGGCTATAAAGGTTTTAACGGTTATGATAAAACGTCATGGTAGTACTTCCTTTAACAGTACTGTTTCAAATCTCTTCCATGTGTATAGGAACAAAGCCATTACTATAAATATGACCCACTCTGTTTCAAAAGCTCTAAGATCTTGGGGCGCCTGGGTGGCTCAGTTGGTTAAGCGTCCAACTTCGGCTCAGGTCATGATCTCACGGTCCGTGAGTTCGAGCCCCACGTCAGGCTCTGTGCTGACAGCTCAGAGCCTGGAGCCTGTTTTGGATTCTGTGTCTCCCTCTCTGACCCTCCCCTGTTCATGCTCTGTCTCTCTCTGTCTCAAAAATAAATAAACGTTAAAAAAAATTTTTTTTTTAAAAAGAGGTGGATGCCTAACGGATGGTGCCATCGGGCGCCCCAAAACTCAACCAGTTTTTAATAATGATAATAATAATAATAATAATAATAATAAACCAAAAGCTCTAAGATCTCTTTTCCTGAAACTTCACCTTTAGCCGAGGCATCATCTTTTGAAAGGTTTAACTGCAAAGGAATTCAAGGTATTGGCATACCCTGATAGGCTGAAATTTTATTACCAACCATTACAGCTATAAACTAATCTGTAAGAAATTATTAAATTATAAAATTCCGACTTAATTAAGTACATGTCCAAACGCTGATTTAAATATTTACTTAGTTTTAAAAAAACAGATAAAAAGAAAAAAATAATGGTGATTTACCTCCCATTAGTGTTATCTGTCCACTCCTTTTAAAAACACTCCACAAATAAACTCTAGAGGCCAAAGTCAACACAGCTCCCACATGACAAATGGAAGCTGCATTTGGTCACAACCTTGACTGATGCGGCCAAGAACCTCTGAAAGTTACTATCCGGTTTGGAATTTCCACTTTTATATATGCTACCACTGAGTTCAACCTCTTTTTAATCCTTGAAAGCTGCCACAACTGTAGAAAATGAACATGAATCTACTGAAAGAAAGTTCATGTGAGTAACATTTTTTTAAGCCTATCTGTGCCTCTCCTGCTCTAGTAGAAATTACAAAGATTAAAGCCAGTAACTCATGTTCCTATTATGTTCTTCATTTTCCCATTAGGAGAACTTCAAGGAAACGTTTAAAATTTGGAGGGTAGGGGCGCCTACCTATTGGGTGGCTCAATAGGCTGAGTGTCTCTGAGTTTGACTCAGCTCATGATTTCATGGTTCATGAGTTCTCCCACATCAGGCTTGCTGCTGTCAGTGCAGAGCCCCGCTTCGGATCCTATATCCCTCTCTCCCTGCTCCTCCCCCACTCGCACTCTCTCAAAAATCAATAAACGTTTAAAAAAAAAAAAAAAAAAGATACCCTGATCTTAGGACTCAAAGATCAGATTTCTTCAATGAGAAAATAAGGAGCCTGTATTACCGTCTAAAAGTACCTAGATCCTGGGGCACCTGGGTGGCTCAGTTAAGCGGCGGAATTCAGCTCAGGTCATGATCTCATGCTCAGGAGTGCAAGCCCCGCATCAGGCTCTGCGCCCACAGCATGGGGCCTGATGGTTGGGATGGTCTCCCCCCCAACCCTTCCCGCAACTCCCACCACTTGCACACACTTTCTAATAAACTTTAAAAAACAATAAAAATTTAAAAAGGTACCTAGTTCTTAACGATATATTAACAGAACATAGTGGAATGTGAAAGTATTAAATATATATTCATATTTGTTGCATCAATGAAAGACCCTGAATGAAAGTCCTCAATTTACCCTGTGAAATGGGGTTTGGAAACGCTCCAATTGTAGGCCTTCAGTAAATGCATAACCATGCAAAGACTAAATTCAGGAAATACATGAATAGAGTAGTTTAGCGCACAAAAACACAAAACCTAATGTGAAATTTTGATATTGTCACTAACAGGGACATCACAACCAACTTAGGAAAACCAGCCATTATCACCATTGGAGGCTTCAAAAAATTCAAAAACTGTGTAGCTTCTAGAACCCTCAATGCTGAAGATGCTACCCCTAAGAGAGTCCAATTCTGAAGTAGCCTTTAAGCTACAGAGGAACCCCTCCCCTTCTAGAAACACCAAACCTAACCCTAGAATAGTTATTATCTGGATCTGCGGAAGATACAAAAAAGTTCAAAAAAGACTTTTTATCTAACTGCATATCAGCCTCATTCTTCTTCAAAATCAAATCCTCTTAAAATATGCCCTGATAATGGGAAGATAGGTCAATATCAATATAGCAAAATATTGATTACAAAATCTAAGTGGCAGGTGTTCACTACACAATTCTTTCAACTTTCCTGTATCTCTGAAGTTTTTCATATTTAGATGTGGAAGGAAAAATATTCCTCTGATGACATGCGGTAATTGCCCCGGGAGCAGGATTCCTGATAAAACATCTCCTTTTTAGGAAGACTAAAAATTACAAGAACTACCTGGTGATACAGAGGTGAAAAAGTAGGAGGCACTAATACATTAGATGATTAATGCAAAAGAAAGAACATCATAAAAAGTGGCTTTAAGTTCTCTAAAAATGGATTCCTGATACTCCTCTAATGAATCCAACCCCAAACTTTTACTGGGATTATCATTTGAAAGTTAAGAAAAAAAAAAAAAGGCATAGTATAATTTTAACCACCAAGATCGGAGTCAAACAACAAATCTAAACTTAGGGGCGCCTGGGTGGCTCAGGTCATGATCTCACAGATCATGAGTTCTAGCCCCACATCAAGCTCTGTGCTGACAGCTCAGAGCCTGGAACCTGCTTTGGATTCTGTGTAGCCCTCCCTCTCTGCCCCTCCCCTGCTCACACTCTCTCAAAAATAAATAAATATTAAAAAAAAGAATTATTTTAAACAAATCTAAACTTAGAAGCCAGTGCAGAATTCAAACACCTTTACAACAGGTCAAACACAAACATATGGAACTCCATGCTGAAGGCAAAACACACAGACAATTCACAAAGCACTTAAATTCATGGATCGGACCATCAGTGATTGTTCAATGGAAACAAGTAGAGAGGAACTGGTGCATTCCTAAAAAGATGACATCATCATGGAAGGTATTTTTTATGCTCAACTAAAAACATTCTTGGACAGCAATGCCTAAATTAGACACTGGGCTGGAGAGACTACTAGCCCAATCTGGAGTGAACTAAGAGGGGCTTCATTCACTCGCAGCCTCCTGGTCAACCAAAGCCAAAACAACACTATTAAAAATGGTTTAGGGGTGCCTGGGTGGCATCCAAATCTTGATTTTGGCTCAGGTGGTGATCTCTCGGTTCATGAGTTTGAGCCCCATGTCAGGCTCTGGATAGTGTAGAGCCTCTTAGGATCCTCTCTCCCTCTCTCTCTCTGTCCCTCCCCTGCTCACTCATGCCTTCTCTCTCAAAATAAATAAAATAAACATTTAAAAAAATGGTTTAGGGAGAGACACCTGGGGGACTCAGTCAGTTAAGCCTCCCAACTCTTGATTTAACTCAGGTCATGATCTCATGGTTCGTGGGTTCAAGCCCCACATCAGCCTCTGTGCTAACAGTGCAGAGCCTGATTGGGATTCTCTCTCTCAAAATAAAATTTAAAAACATTAAAAATTTTTTTGAATGGCTTAGCAATATCTGAATGTGAGATGCTGTCTTACCTAAGTAAAACTGAGAGAATCTTGGGGTCACATGTCCATCAAATAAGAATGACAGACCCCGTGTTCAAGAAGGACTAACAGAATTAGGACCAAGAGAAGGATTAATAGCATAAAAAGTGTCAAAATTTCAACTCACATTTTGTACTCAATGCCAACTGAATTGCTATATAGAAAATAATCCATAAGAAGAATATAGGCTAATTGATCCTAGTTATAATAGGATTATGACATAGCTTCTAACTGTAGTTCCCAAGAATATTTTTTTAAATAAGGAAGCTTGCAATTTGTGCAATTTCAATTTGCCTTTACTGCTTAAACTGCCCTTAATTGCCTCAGATTCCCCACCATGGAGTTCTCTGCCCCACAAAATGTAGACCTACATTTACAGCTTTAACAACTTTTGAAAGAACATTCCAACCATATCATCAGGCTGATGTTTTGTTTGGGTAAAAGCAGAAAATATTTTTGGTATGGAAAATTATGTGTCTAAATTTTTCACTGAAGTAACGTTTGCTATATGCCGTCCCTTAAAGTAATAGAGGGAGCACATGGCTGGCTCAGTTGGCAGAGCATGCGACTCTTGATCATGGGGTCGTGAGTTCGAGCTCCACACTGGGTGTAGAGATTACCTAAATGAATAAATCTTTAAAAATAAATAAATACCTTACATTTTTTTAATCCACTTCTAACAGGATTCTTAGCCCCCCAGTCTACATCAATGTCAAATACGAAAAAAACTAACTGAAAACTTTAAGCCAAGCCAAGAACTGTCTTATGCCTACCACTCCCCTCACAGAGTCCCTCAGTGCCTCGGAGTAAGAGAAACAGCACGTACTCCACACAGGGCAGACACCTGGGAGGCACTTCGTATCCAGGATCTGGTTTAATCCTCACGAATTCAACTTGAGGCACCTGTCTTGTGGGGGATGACTGATATGCCCAGGGTTTCCCCCTAAGCAGCGGGGTAGAGACTTGAAGGAAGGATCCAGATCCCACAGTAGGCGTTCAACAAGTATGCGACTAGATAAACAAGCCAATACAAACAGCAGAGGTCCATAATCTGTAGGCGTTAAATATATCTGCTGTGCTTGTTTTAGTTCCAGAAATTTTCAATTAAGGATATTACATAGGATATTACCAGGGTTATTGAATTATCAGCAATTTGGCGTTTTTAAAAACTAGCATTATTTCATATTCTAAGCATTACTGATTGAACATTTTTAATTTTTAATATTTTCTGGTATTTTTTTTAACGTTTATTCATTTTTGAGAGACAGAACATGAGCAGGGGGAGGGGCAGAGAGAGGGACAGAATCTGAAGCAAGATCCAGGCTCTGAGCTGTCAGCACAGAGCCTGACGAGGGGCTTGAACTCATGAACCACGAGATCATGACCTGAGCTGAAGTTGGACGCTCAACCAACTGAGCCACCCAGACGTCCCGACATTTGTAATTGTTAAGAGAAATTCACTTAAAGCGTTAAGACAACTTGATAAACGTTTAAATTTAAACTTCACTTAAACAGTTTACTGACTTCCCTATTAAGTAACTGAACATTCCCCCCCACCCTGATGAAAATAAAACTTTCTTCTGAAGGGTTTAAAAAAAAAAAAAAAAAAAAGGTACCATACATATTCCCAAATAGGTGGGAGGTGTAATTGTTGGCTATATACATAGAACCATGAAGTGTTAATGTTTCGCATGTTGACTCTGACAAATCCCAGATGGGCATCTTTTAAAAATCAGTTCAACTGTACCCACATCTGAATTAGCTGTGGAAACAATTTCGAATGTCTAATTTGCAACAATCTAAACAAAGCCAATTCACAACTGGAGAGGCATAAAAGCCACATCAGTCCTAATGACTGATTTGGGGAATATTAATCAAAAGATAGAGCGATGCCAGAACGCTTCCTTAGACTTTACAAAACTTGAAAAATGCACCCACTGCCTTCTGAATTTCATGAAACTGGTAGTAATTCTTGGAGCTTCCTTGTTAACACTCAACTACTCTAGCCCTGCTGAGACACACAATTTTGCTCGGATTACACTGAGATTCTTGTTTCTATGGGAGGAAAAAAAAAAAAACTGCATAAGCCAAGTCTTGTCTTCCTCTAGGGCCTGTAACCACCACAGACAGTGATGAAAAGAAATGCCTTGAGTCACAGGGCAGCTCCGCTCAGGGAGCCTGTTCTGCTACATCCCATACCTAATGCAAGAAGCGAAAGCCAATTTTTTTTTTTTTTTTATGACCACACCACGTTCAGAGAAAAGAACAGTCTTAATCACACCCGACTCCTCGCAGCTAGAATCTCAGAAGTTTCTCCACGTTAAGAGCAAAAATAATTACCTAAAAAAAAAAAAAAAATCTTAACAAGTGGCCAAGTGCAAGCGGAAGATAGCCCGTGGTAAATCAGTTTAGGGCCACCAAACCCGCCCAGGCAAACATTCGTCCGGTATTATCGACTTGACCGCCGGGACACACGGAAGCTCTCAACCGGGCTCGAGAGGTTGATGTAAAAGCCCAGAAAGGGTCGTTTTCTGAGAAAGGCAACTCCAAGCCCACCGGTGTCCAGGCGGACGAGGGAGGGTGGCGGCGCGGCTGGGGGGTCCCACCCGGAGAACGGCGGGCCCGACAGAAGGCGGGAGGGTGGAGTTCACTTTTCCCTCCGGCCGCGGGTCGGCGACCCCCTCCCCCACCAAAAAAAAAAAAAAAAAAAAAAGGGGGGGGGAGCCGGAACCAGGCCCGTGCCGTCCGGTCCCGGGGGTAGTGAGTGGCGGCCCGCGACCCACGCCACGCGCGGCAGAGAGGCCGGCTCCGACCCCGGGCGAGCCCGCCCGGCCCCGGCCCGCGCACTCACCCGTCTCCCACCACCACACACTTGATGGCCTGCATCTGGGCCGCTCGCTGGGCCGCGGCGGCGGCCGGGCGCTGAGGCGAGAAGCGGCGCACTCGGGGCGCGGCGGGCGGGCGGGCGCGCGGCTGCGGGCGGCGGGGCGCGGAGTGCCGGGGCCGCTGTCCACGCCGCCTCGCCCTCCGCCAACGGGAACCCGGAGCCCAGCAGCGGCCACCACCCAAAGCTGGGGAAAACTGCGGAGAAACAGGAAATGGCCGCTCCACTCACATCCGGTCTCCCCTCCCCACCCCCCCCGCGCGGGCGCACCGCTCCCAGGCTCCGGGGCGGGGTCGCTCCTGCCCGCGCGCCTCCCGAGCTTCCTGCCGGCTTCGGGGATGCTCGGGAGACGCTCGGGAGCGCTCGGCTCAATTCGAGCGCGCTCGGTTCGGGGGCGGGGCGCGGGGCCGGCCGGCCGCCATCTTCGTGCCGCCTGATGAGTGGCCTAAGTGTAGCCTTCTTCTGTGATAGCCTTAACTTAGGAGAGGAGGAGGTTCCTCCGGAAAATTCGGAACCTGAAACTCTAAAGAAGGAAATACCACACTACCATTCTTCAAAGAAAACTCCTGTTCATTAGGTCAAAAATATGTTGAAATTTGTTCGCTCACGTATGCATTTTGTTTCCAGCATGTTGAGCGTTTACTATGCCCTATGCTTTGTACGAGTTCTGGAGATAATGTTCTGTAGGCAGACCATTAAGGTGCCAATATTTGGGATATTTGCTTTCAGTTCTCCCTTCCTTCCTTCCTTTTGCAGGCTCCATGTCCACCGTGGGGCTTGAACTCATGACCCTGAGATCAAGAGTCGCCTGCTCTACCAACTGAGCCAGCCAGGAGTCCCTCTTGGTTACTTATGTATGCAACAGCATGTTGTACGTATGTATGTATGTATGTATGCATGTATGTATGTAATCTACACCTAAGGTGGAGCTCGAACTCAAAATTCCATGATCAAGAGTTGTACGCTCCTCCAGCTGAGAGAGCCGGGCGCACCTGTAACGACATGTTTTATTTATTTTTTAAATTTTTTTTTTAACGTTTATTTATTTATTTATTTATTTATTTTTTAACGTTTATTTATTTTTGAGACAGAGAGAGACAGAGCATGAATGGGGGAGGGTCAGAGAGAGGGAGACACAGAATCTGAAACAGGCTCCAGGCTCTGAGCTGTCAGCACAGAGCCCGACGCGGGGCTCAAACCCAAGGACTGCGAGATCATGACCTGAGCCGAAGTCGGCCGCTTAACCGACCAGCCACCCAGGCACCCCTGTAACAACATGTTTTAAACAGAATGTAGAAACACTGAACCGTTGGGACATTTTCAATGGCCCGTTGCTATTCAGTCCCATTATGCACATGTCCCTTAACCAATTCACGTATCACTGGACAGTGGAATTGTCCCTATTTGAGAAACAGTGCTGAGCTGGGCATGTTTGTGCCAGAATCTTCACAGTTTGATTTCTTTAGACTACACGCCCCAAAATGGAGTTTTAAAAACTTCCATACCTGTTGTTGCATTGCCCTCCTGCAAAGTGGTAACTGGTTCACCTCCCATCAGCTCTGTTTGAGAACAGACCCTCCAGGGGAGCTGATTTCCAATGACATTTTTACCTGGAGGTCTTCTTCTAGAATTCACTCTGTTGAAGTAACAGTGTTCTGAAATCAGACCTTCTCTACATGGGTTTTTTCTTTTCTTTTTTTTAAAGCATCTTTGTCTTGCAGTTATTTCAAAACAAACATGGTCCTGGGGCAAAGGACATCTCCTTTTCGCTGTTCCTAAAGCTCTCCCTTAAAGAGGAGTCAAAATTTTAAGGGTACTAGAGCAACAGTGTCCTCTTTGCTGGTAAAAATATCCAGGGAATCTTTAAAAAAAATTTTTTTTTAAATGTTTGTTTTTGACAGAGAGACAGAGCGTGAGTAGGGGAGGGGCAGGGGGAGAGGGAGACACAGAATCCGAAGCAGACTCCAGGCTCTGAGCTGTCAGCACAGAGCCTGACACAGGGCTGGAGCTCACAGACTGCAAGATCATGGCCTGAGCTGAAGTTGGACGCTCAGCCGACTGAACCACCCAGGTGCCCCAAAAATATCCAGGGAATCTACGACCAAGGTAAACTACGCAGTCTAAATACAGGAGCAAATAAAAGGGTGGGGCCTCAGGTCAATAATTTACTTCAATTGAACAAATAGTGGAGGGCTGCACTTGCCTAATGGACTGATAGTAAATGAAACATAGTTGCCAGGATACCGGGCCCACTCTTCTCCCTGTTAAGTGGAGTATAAACATAGTGCTGACATCAGGGACCAAAAACTGTATTCACACTAATAAAAAGGGCTTTCATCAAAAAGATAAGAGTGGAAAGGAGGCACTGGGTAGGATTTCTGGTGGGTCTTGATGGAATAAGAAGAATTTTCCATAGTGAGAACAAAGGCCTGGGCATTAGAAGCCATCCTCACATGTGACTCCAAGGGAGCCACGCCTTTGAGCTGGTTGGGGTCTGGAATCCAGAGAGGTCATCAAAGGCTGCCTTGAGGACGGACTTGATTCTGATACATGTGTTTCTGAGCCAACAGGCAACACAGCCCACATTCAGATCATGATTTCTCTAGATTGGTAAAGTGAGAGTCCACTGTCCAAGAGGTTTGACTGTGTCTATACAATAACAAAATCAGCGTACAACTCACATATGAAAATACACTGATTCAAAACTGAGTTTATTTAAAAGTTTAAGGGGCGCCTGGGTGGCTCAGTCGGTTAAGCGTCTGACTTCAGCTCAGATCATGATCTCACAGTTGATGAGATCAAGCCCTGCATCAGGCTCTCTTCTGTCTGTTGGCTCAGAGCTGCTTTGGATCCTCTGTCCCTGTCTCTCTCTGCCCCTCCTCTGCTTATTCTCTCTAAATAAATAAATAAATAAAACTGAATTTAATAAACTTTAAAAAAAAATAATAAAACTTAATTTAAAACTTCTCCACGTTTGACCTTGAGTAATGTTCTCCATGGCAACAAATGGGCCAAAAAAAAAAAAATTAAAATTAAAACTAGTGACACCTGGGTGGCTCAATCAGTTGAACGTCTGACTTTGGCTCAGGTCATGATCTTCCAGTTTGTGAGTTCGAGCCCTACATCAGGCTCTCTGTTGTCAGTGCAGAGCCTGCTTCAGATTCTCTGTCTCCCTCTCTCTCTGCCCCTCCCCTGTTCCCCCTTTTTTTCTCAAAAATAAATAAACATTTTAAAGACTTAAAAAAAAAAAGATGCTAGAAGGGGAGGCTGGCAGAGGGAACCCCAGCACTGAATGGCAATTATAGGAAAAATGGTCAATTAGAGACACCTAACAGAAGAGTCTCAACAGAAAAGAACCACTCATTACAGGGCCCAATGGGGAGACACATACATTGCATCTCCTATAAGACATCAACCACCCCTGCCACTCAGCCAATGGGAAATCGTCATCACTGGCAACTCTTGCTTCTCTCCAGTGGGCTTTTATTCAAAACAACCTCTCCCTGGAGAACCTGGGTGGCTCAGTTGGTTGAGCATCGACTTTAGCTCAGGTCACGATCTCACAGTTCCTGAGTTCCAGGCTAACTGTTGTCAGCCCAGAGCCTGCTTTGGATCCTCGATCCTCTGTACCCTTCCTTCTCTTTGCCTCACCCCCAAGTGCAGGTGTGTGCTCTCTCTCTCTCTCTCAAAAAAAAAAAAACAAAAACCTCCCAACTTCCTCCTTCCCCATAAAATAATGTTCCTCTCCTTTGTTTATCAGACTGTCCTGTGGTTTTGCTGTAGCCTCCTTGTCCTCAATTGCAATTCTCTGCTATTCCCAAATAAACTCATTTTTACAGGTAAAGTGACTGGCAGTTTTATTGTGTGTGTTTTAAAGATATGGTTTTTAGGGGCACCTGGGTGGTTCAGTCGGTAGGGCGACCGACTTGGGCTCAGGTCATGATCTCTCAGTTAGTGGGTTGGAGCCCTGGATCAGACCCTGTGCTGACAGCTCAGAGCCTGGAGCCTGCTTCAGATTTTATGTCTCCCTCTATCTCTCTGCCCGTCCCCTGCTCATGCTCTGTCTCTCTCAAAAATAAATGTTTAAAAAAATTTTTTTAAAGATTTTGTTTTTAAGTAACTTCTACACCCACCATGGGGCTTAAACTCACAACCCTGAGCTCATGAGTCACATGCTCCACTGACTGAGCCAGCCAGGTGCCCTCCTGGCAGTTTTATGTTTAAGGTTAACACAATCATATCTCCTACTGAGGTCCTTCATTCAAGGTCAATCAGTTATCCTGTTCCAGTTACTGTCAAGGTGTTGGAAGTGTGAAATGAGCAAAACAGATTCTTGGCATCAGGAAACCTACATCCTAGTAGGAGAGATGCTTAGTAAGCAAATGAACATATAGTATTCATTTCCAGATTAACATGATGGGTTAATACAAGTATCTAATTTAATTTCTACCCAAAACCCCACTAGAACTTCGGAAAAGGGATTTAAAAAAAAGACATAATCTTAGAACAGATTGGGATGAGGAGACAGACTGCTTGTAACTGATTTAGTCTCCTAGACTAGCAGTGGGAAAAGCTAAGGGACACCAGATCAACACCAGAGGATCACCAAAGAGCTGGGAACTGACAGCAGCAGGCACCTACAGAACTGGGGTAGAGGGAGAGCGGGGCACGGAAATGGCACAAAAGCTGATACGCAGCAACAGGCCATCTACATCCCTTCCCATCTTCCACTGGGCAAGGTGGCTGCCCTCTTCCTCCCCTACAAAAGACGAGGTTCCCCTCCAGAGAGCGTAAACTGAGAGTATTTGGATTGGGGGGTGGTTTGGGGCGGGTTGGGGGGGATAGGCAGGGAGTCCAGGCACAGTGCCTGGGAAAACAAAACAAAAACAAAGGGATCTAGTAGCCTAGGCTGAATCTTTTTTATTTTTTTTAAGTTCTTTTTTTTTTTTTAATGTTTATTTATTTTTGACAGAGAGAGTACAAGCAGGGGAGGGGCAGAGAGAGAGGGAGACACAGAATCTGAAGCAGGCTCCAGGCTCTGAGCTGTCAGCACAGAGCCCGACATGGGGCTCAAACCCACCAGCTGCAAGATCATGACCTGAGCCAAAGTTGGACACTCAACCAACTGAGCCATCCAGGAGCCCCGGAAGTGGTATTAAAAAAAAAAAAAAAAAAAAAAAAAAAAAGACTTTAGAAAAATAACCCCCCCCCCCAAAAAAAAAAAAACTAGCAGGAAAAACAACAGAAAGATGAGAAAATCTCTCAGAGGACCCAGAAGACATGGAGAGATAGAAAATAGGAAACGGTGAGAACATTAGGGAACTAGCTGATGAGGTCCAACTGTCATCCTAATAATATCCTGTAATAGAAAACAAAGAACAAAGAAAAAGCAAAGGAGGAAAATATCCACGAAAATATTCAGGGAAATTTCCCAGACTTGAGTTCAGAGACAGAAAGTGCCAGCCCCGTGAATAAAAAATAGACCCGCCCTTGAGTTCATCATTGTGAAAACTTGAGAACAATGGGAACAGATAAGATTCTACAAGTTTCCAAAGAGAAAACACAAGGAAACAGGAAATAGAATGGCTTCAGATTTCCCAACAGTTGCCCTGATGGAGCAGTATGCCTTCCAGATGCTGAAGAAAGATGATTTTTTACTGAGAATTCTATTCACGGCCAAACTATCGATCAAGTGGGTGGGTGAAATGAGAACATTTTCAGACAAGTCAGTTCTTAAAAAAGTTTTATCTCCCACACACCATATCCCAGGAAGCTTCTGGAACATGTGTTCCTCCCCGAGGAGGAAATAAACCAAAAGAAGCTGGAGCGCAGAAGCCAGAGATGCAACACAGCAGAGGGGAGAAGGGCCCCCACCCCCACCCTGGGGATGGTGACTGTTTTATGACCGGCCCACTTGGGAGCGGGGAAATTTTGTGGCCATAAACCACATGCTGTCTGTATGCCTGGCCACTTCCTCCTACTTCCCCCAGCGTGGACAGCCAGGGATAGTGAAAGACAAACCAGCACTGTTGTCGACCAGCTGGGCTCTGGTGACAGAACGAGGATGTGACAACACTGAAAAAGTAACGAGGAGACAATAGAGAAGTAGTTCTTGATGTGAATGGTCACACTACCCCTGTACTTCTCTTTTTCTCTTTGCTTTCCCCCTACATTTTATTATACAAATTTTGACACAGAAAAGTTGAAAGGAATGTACAGTGAATGTCCACATATCCATCTAAATTCTCCAATTAGCATTTTCCTATTTATGCTTTATCAGATATCTATTTATCCGTTTAACAATTCATCAAGAGGCGCCCGGGTGGCTCAGTTGGTTAAGTGTTCGACTCTTGACTTCAGCTCAGCTGATGTTCTCACAGTTGGCAAGTTCGAGCCCAGCATTGTGCTCTGCACTGACAGTGCGGGGCCTGCTTGGGATTCTCTCTGTCTTCCTCTCTCTCTCTGCCCCCCACCCTGCTTTCTCTCTATCTCTCAAAATAAATGGATAAACTTTAAAACAATCAATTCATCAATTTTTGGCCGCATTTCAAAAGAAGTTAGAGAAATCAATACTTTTCACTTTAAACACTTTAGCACACATGTAATTATCTTTTTTTTTTTTTTTTTGGGACAGAGAGAGACCGAGCATGAACGGGGGAGGGGCAGAGAGAGAGGGAGACACAGAATCGGAAACAGGCTCCAGGCTCCGAGCCATCGGCCCAGAGCCTGACGCGGGGCTCGAACTCACGGACCGCGAGATCGTGACCTGGCTGAAGTCGGATGCTTAACCGACTGCGCCACCCAGGCGCCCCTGTAATTATCTTTTTTTAAGGTAAAACTATATACAATAAAATGCACAAACCTTACGTTTACCATTCACTGACTTTTGACAAATCTACGCAGCTGTAATGCAAAACCCCATCAAGACCGAAAACCTTGCGGCAGCTGGGTGGCTGAGTTGGTTAAGCATCCCACTTCACTCAGGTCATGATCTCACAGTTCATAAGTTCGAGCCCCGCATCAGGCTCATTGCTGTCAGTGTGGAGCCTGCTTCAGCTCCTCCGTCCCCCTCACTCTCTGCGAAGAACATTTAAAATAAAGCTGAGAAGAACATTCTTGTACAGATCTTTTTAGACATGCATTTTCACTTGTTTGAGTGTAAGTACCCAAAAGTGTAATTGCCAGGTCAATAGAGTAGATGTGTTTCATTTTATTAGAAACTGAGACTTTATTCCAAACTCATGGTTCCATTTCACATTCCCATCACGCTGTATCCCCATGAACACATAGTGTTATCAGTCTTTACATCTAATCAGTCTTTTATTTATTTATTTTTAACCTTTATTTATTTTTGAGAGAGAGAGACAGAGAGAGAGAGAGAGAGAGAGCAAGCGGGGGGAGGGGCAGAGAGAGAGGGAGACACAGACTCCGAAGCAGACTCCAGGCTCTGAGCTGTCAGCACAGGGCCCAACACACAGGGCTCAAACTCACAAACTGTGAGATCATGAGTTGAAGTCAGAAGCTTAACGGACCGAGCCACCCACGCACCCCTATCTAATCAGTCTTTTAGAGTTTAGTCATTCTGGTGGATTTCTAGTGATCTCTCTAATGTGCATTTCCCTGGTAGCTGTTGGTATAGCCCACTTTTGTGTGTGGGCTTTCCACCAGGCCCTCTTTGAACTAACAATGTGCAAGAGTCTTCTAATAGCCCTGGGCTACACTGCAGACAAAAACACAGATCCTTCCAAATAAGAAAAATTATTATATATACATGCTTATCGATGCATTGACATTCTCTGCAGGAGGACACAGCAACTGGGAACAGTGCTGACTTTGGGGAGGGGCCTGGGTACCTGGGAAAGGAGTATGAGGGACATGTTCTGTTCCCCTGCTCAGTAGGGAAGGAAAAAATTCTCCCTCTACCCCTCAGGGTCTTCCAGCTGACTCAAAATTAAATTTACATTGGGGCACCTGGGTGGCTCAGTCAGTTAAGTGGCCGACTTCGGCTCAGGTCATGATCTCGCGGTCCATGAGTTCGAGCCCCGCGTCGGGCTCTGTGCTGACAGCTCAGAGCCTGGAGCCTGTTTCGGATTCTGTGTCTCCCTCTCTCTGACCCTCCCCTGTTCATGCTCTGTCTCTCCCTGTCTCAAAAATAAATAAAAAATGTTTAAAAAAATTAAAAAAAAAAGAATTAAATTTACATGAGACAAGTAAACAGGAGAAAAAAAAAATAAACATTGTTTTATTACATGTGCATGTGCACGGAGGCCTAATACTGAAATAAAGACCAAATGAAATGACCAGGGCAGACAGTTTTTATACATTTTAGACAGAGACAATTGTTAATGAATTAATAATTATAATAATTCCCTAGTAAATAGGGAATTCTAAGCTAAGGTAGTAGATAGAAAAAAACTAACAAGGGTTGTTTCTACAGCTCTGTCTGGTTTAAAATCCATTATCTCTTGGAGAGCCTGGCTCAGTGATTAAGCATTCCACTCTTTTTTTTTTTTTTTTTTTAACGTTTTTTATTTATTTTTGGGACAGAGAGAGACAGAGCATGAACGGGGGAGGGGCAGAGAAAGAGGGAGACAGAGAATCGGAAATAGGCTCCAGGCTCCGAGCCATCAGCCCAGAGCCTGACGCGGGGCTCGAACTCACGGACCGCGAGATCGTGACCTGGCTGAAGTCGGACGCTTAACCGACTGCGCCACCCAGGCGCCCCTAAGCATTCCACTCTTGATCTCAGGGCAGGTCTTGATCTCAGGGTCCTGAGTTCAAGCCCTGTGTTGGGCTCCATGCTGGGTGTAGTGCCTACTTAAAAAAAAAAAAAAAAAAAAAACTAAACTAAAGATAAATTCCATATCTCTGCTAATAAGGGTGTCTTTTTTTTTAATGTTTATTTATTTTAGAGAGAAAGAGAGTAGGGGAGGGGCAGAGAGAAGGGGGGAAGACAGATAATCTGAAGCAGGCTCTGTGCTGTCAGTGCAAAGTCCAACATGGGGCTCGAACCCACAAACCGTGAGATCATGACCTGAGCCAAAGGCCGGACACTCAACCGACTGAGCCACCCAGGCGCTCCAACAGACAACTTGTCTTAATCATGTTAGCCTCGCTTCCATCTTATGCCGGAAGTGTGGCAGGGGAAGGAACTCTAGCGTAGGAGCCCAGGAATGCCCCTGCTTTGTCACCAATGGGCTATGGATTTGCTAAGTCACCAAACTTCTCTGCTCATCTGCACAATGACATGAAGCTTGTGCTCTCAGTTTTGTGTTCCACAAGTCCAGCAAAGACTGTAAACACGAGGAGAAATAAGCTGTACCAACTCATTACTTTGTTATTGGAATTTTTTGTAAATAAAGACATGCATGCATATTGTTAAAATAACAACTGGTACAGCCCAGCTTATACTAAAGATCATGGTCCCCGGCCCAGCCTCTCCTTGGGTCTCCTCACTCCCAAGTCGGCCCCCAAGGGGCCACCCCTTTCTTTAAAAAAAATCGTAGGGGCGCCTGGGTGGTTCCATTGGTTAAGTGTTCGACTCTTGATTTCAGCTCACATCATGATCTCATGGTTGTGAGATCGAGCCCCACATCAGGTCCTCGCTGAGAATGGAGACTGCTTCAGATTCTCTCCCTCTTTCTCTGCCTCTCTCCTGCTCTCTCTCTCTCTCAAAATAAATAAGTAAACATTTTTAAAAAAATTTGTGAAATCGGGGTACCTGGCTGGTTCAGTTGGTAGAGCATGCAACTCTTGATCTCAGGGTTGTAAGTTCAAACCCCACATTGATTACTTAAAAATAAAAGCTTTGCCCCCCAAATTGTGAAATACAACAAATTAAAGAAGAAGGCATGGGAGCACCTGGGTGGGTCAGTCGTTAAGCATCCGACTTAGGCTCAGGTCATGATCTCACGGTTTGTGAGTTTGAGCCCTGTGTCGGGCTTTGTGCTGACAGCTCGGAGCCTGGTGCCTGCTTCGGATTCTGTGTCTCCCTCTCTCTTTGCCCCTCCCCCACTCGTGCTCTGTCTCTCTGCTTGTCAAAAATAAATAAACATAAAAAACCAAAACAAGAAGGCATGAAACTAAATGTACAGTTAGGAGCAACCATGTTTAATTCTATTTGTCTTCTTGCAGTGATTTCCTCCGAATCTCCAAAGAACAAACTGATACCACTATTTCTCGCTTGATCAACTGTCAATATTACATTTCTGCTGTGATACATGCAGATTTGGCTCACTGATGCTACCATTCCCCCCTTAATGTATATTTTGCTATTTTAGTTCTTTTCGTAGGTACTGTTGAAACTTTAAAGAAGATACTGTCCCTCTCTTCTTTGCTCTTCTTACTGTCTCTGGATCCTCCCAGGTAAAATGAGGAAGCTCCAGAGGCTCACCTGGACCAGGAAGGCCTGGGCAGTTCGAGAGTGACCACGCAGCCTATGGCAACAGGCTTGTGCCTCTGACCCAAGGGCACTTACTCATACTTATTGTAGATTCATCCATTTTGTCCTTGAAGTCAGGACAGGTAGAGGCCTGAAGGGCACAGTCCTGTCCAGAATTTGCATGGGAAAGATGTTAAAATTAATGTGAGATTGAGCCCTGCATCAGGCTCTGTGCTGTCAGGCTTAGGATTCCCTCTCTCCTCTCTCTCTGCCCCTCCTGCACTTTCTCTCTCTGTTTCTCAAAATCAATAAATAAACATTTTTTAAAAACTATCTCACACCCCTTCAGACTCCAAGCTGGTCGCTGCTTGCTCCTGTGTTTGCTAAGATTCCTAGGTGTGATGTGTCACCCCAGCTTATCTCCCTAGAAATGGCCGACAAAAATATAACACAAATTACATAAGAATGTTCTAGTGGCCACATTAAAAAGAGCAAAAGGAGGCCTTTCTGTTTATGCCACCTTAGAGCCTGTGAAGGCCTGTTGGAACAGGACTCCTGAAATGACAACTATGTCTGGAAGGCTGTGGTCCAAGGCCATTTTTGCCGGCTATGAGCGGGGTTTCCAGAACCAGAGGGAGCACGCAGCTCTTCTTAAAACTGAAGGTGCTTAGGCTCTAGCGGGGAGGGGAGGGCAAAAGCACTAATTTTTTTAGTTTGATTTTTTTTTAAGTAGGCTCCCTGACCAACATGGGGCTCTAACTCATAACCCTGAGACTAAGAGTTGCACGCTCCACCGGGTCAGCCATGTGCCCTGCAACTAATTTTTTTCCTTTTTTAAAAAATGTTTTTTTAATTTTTTTTTTTTTTGAGACAGAGAGACAGAGCACGAGCAGGGGAGGGGCAGAGAGAGGGGGAGACACAGATTCCGAAGCAGGGTCCAGGCTCTGAGCTGTCAGCACAGAGCCCGACGTGGGGCTCGAACTCACCGACTGTGAGATCATGACCTGAGCTGAAGTTGGACGCTCAACCGACTGAGCCACCCAGATGCCCCAAATGTTTATTTTTGAGAGAGAGAGAGAGAAAGAGCACATGTGCAAATGGGAGAGGGGCGAAGAGAGGAGACACAGAATCCACAGCAGGCTCCAGGCTCTGAGCTGTCAGCACAGAGCCCAACATGAGGCTCGAACTCAGAAACCAATGATTGATCTCTGGAACCGTGAGATCATGACCTCAGCTGAAGTCAGACGCTTAACTGACTGAGCCACCCAGGCGCCCCACACTGCAACTAATTTTTAAGCCACTTTATGGAGGTGCGATTGACAGACGAAAGCTGTACATATTTAATGTACACAACTTGATGAGTTTGGAATAATGCAACTAATTTTAATCACATGCTTTATTTGACTCAGGACTAAAATATTATTTCAATATGTAATCGATATTAAAATTGTGGCGATTTAAAAATTTTTAAGTTTATTTATTTTGAGAGAGACAGAGAGTGAGTGGGGGAGGGGCAGAGAGAGAGGAGAGAGAGGATTCCAAGCAGGCTCTGCATTGTCACTGCAGAGCCCGATGTGGGACTTGAACTCATAAACAGTGAGATCATGACTTAAGCTGAAATCAAGAGTCGGATGCTTTACTGACTGAACCAACCAGGTGCCCCCAAAATTGTGAAGATATTTGACAGTCTTTTTTGGTACTAGTTTTTGAAATCTGATGTATTTTACACTTGTATCATATTTAGATTCAGATGCTTTAGTGTTCGTTAGAAATATTTGATCTGTATTTAGATTTTGTAAAATTTACTGTTCAAAAGGTAGAATCCCGATACTCAGGTTAATGTAGACATACTTAAAAGTTTTCCAATAACTGAATCAGTTTTTAAATTTATTTACTAGTTTTTAATTTTTTTAAGGAACCTCTACCCGCCATATGGGGCGGGTCGAACTCACGACCCCGAGATCAAGAGTAGCATGCTCTACCGACTGAGCCAGCCAAGTGCCCCAGTTTTTCCATTTAAATTGAAGTATATTTCAGGGGTGCCTGGGTGGCTCAGTCGGTTAAGTGTTCGACTTTGGGTCATGATTTCACAGTTCGTGAGTTCAAGTCCCACGTCGGGCTCTGTGCTAACAGCCCGGAGCCTGGAGCCTGCTTCTGATTCTGTGTCTCCTCTCTCTACCTCTTGCCCGCTCACACTGTCTGTATCTCAAAAATAAACATTTAAAAAAAATCTTTAAATTGAAGTAAATTTCAAAAGCTGAAAAGTCACGTGTCTACTGCACAGGACAATTCAGGTTTAATGGATGATAATGCTACTGCTATGGAGGCCCCTGCTTGGGAGAAACTATCACAAATGTCTAAAGGTCCTTCTGTTTGGCTTTTTTTCACGAGGATGTTATTGATCATCTTTCCCACTACATCACCTTTATGAGGACCACCTTTCAGTTCTTCGTACAGTTGAAAGCTTTTCTTAAGGGGCACCTGGGTGGCTCAGTCGGTTAAGCGTCCAACTCTTGGTTTCTGCTCAGGTCACGATTTCACGGTTCATGGGTTTGAGCCCCGCATTAGGCTCTGCGCTCGCTGACAACACGGAGACTGCCTGGGATTCTCTCTCTCCCTCTCTCTGCCCCTCCTCCACTCTGTCTCCCAAAATAAATAAACTTAAAAAAATAATTAAAAAAAAAAAAAGTCACATGCCACACTGACTGAGCCAGCCAGGGGCCCCTGTATTTGTTATTAAATATATAATTTCAGATACACTGATAAATGGTACAAATAAAAATGCAGTAACACTTAATTGTATTAGTTGGCGTTTTTTCAGAGACACAGAACCAGCAGAAGAAATATGTATGTTTCTCTTGTTGAGAGAGAAAGAGAAAGACAGAAAGGGAGGAAAGGTGGGAGGGAGATTTATCATGAGCAATTGGCCTATGTGATTGTGGAGGCTGACAATGACCTACCATCTGCTACAAGGTGGGGACCTGGGAGAGCCCGTAGTTCTAGGCCAAGGCTAAAGGTCTGAGGACCAAGAGAGTTGATGGTGTAAGTTCCAATCTGAAAGCAGAAGACCAATTTCCCAGTTTAAAAACAGGAAATTCTGCCTAACCCCACCTCTTGTTCTATTTAAGCCTTCCACATTGGGGAAGGCCATCTGCCCTACTCAATCTACTGCTTCAAATGTTAATCTCATCCGGAAACACCTTCGCAGACACACCCAGGATAATGTTTAACCAGCTAACTGGGCACTCTATGGCCTGGTCAAGTTCACACATAAAATTAACCATCACATTATTATGGGTGTTGAGGGGGATGCGTTATGGTCATAATTAACAATAGTAATGAATAATTAATAACAGGAACAAAACCCAACTAACATACTAACTACCAAGCACTGTATATGCCTTTCTTGTATTATGTTTATGTTTTTCTTGTATTATATTTAATTCTCAAAACAACTCTAAGGGTAAGGTAGTTCTAAAATACCCATTTCGCAAATGAGGAAATTAAGGCAGATTGACATTTGTTAACTTGCTCAAGATCAGGTTTCTGGGAAATGGTATTTTGAAACTTTTTTTATTTTAAGATTCTATTTTTAAATAATCTCTACTCCCAATCTGGGGCTCAAACTCACAACCCCAAGATCAAAAGTCACACACTCTACTGACTGAGCCGGCCACGCGCCCCACAAATGGCACTTTGAGCTAATGTCAGGATCTGCTCTCTCAGTCACTACACTAAGCTACTTCATGTATTTATTCTTTGGTTACAAATTTTAAGAGCTGGTCCCTGTCCTCAAGGATCTTCCCATATAATAAGGCCACGAGCCCTGCCGCAGAAGGAAACCATTTTTCGTTTGGAAGATAGAAGTGAGGGCAAGGAGATGATGCAGACAAGACTGTAGGATGAAGATATGGATCTGAAAGGCCAAGTATTGGTTGGGTTTCCATATTTGTAGCACGTTGTATTCTCCAAGTTGACCCCAGAAGATCTCCTGTCCTCTACGCCCTCCTACACCGTGACACTGACACTCCTCCCGCTGAGAAGCTGAGAAATGAGATCTATGTTCCTTTCCCTCACGGCCTAAGGAGAAGTGGAAACAGGGGTCTGTCTGGGATGGCCAGCAAGCTTGCTCTTGGAACCCCATCATCATAGTGTAGGGAAGCTCAGGCCACGTGAAAAGGCCACATACAGGTGTTCCAACTGCCAGCCTCTTCTGAGGACCTAGCCACGGCCAGCACCAGATTCTTGAGCGAGTAAGTGCAATACGATAATAAATATACTTAGAGGCACCTGGGTGGCTCAGCTGGCTAAGCATTGGACTCTTGGTTTTGACTCAGGTCACGATCTCACAGTTTGTGAGTTCAAACCCCGCGTCAGGCTCTGCACTGACAAGTGTGGAGCCTGCTTGGGATTCTCCCTCTCCCTCTGTCCCTCCTGCACTTTCTCTCTCTCACACACAAAATAAATAAATAAACTTAAGAAATTATAAAAAATATATATATACTTGGTCTCTGTCCCCAGTGTTTGGTGTAGAGCTCTTAAAACTATTGGAATTCCCTGAGCAATAGCATTGCCCTTTGTTACTCATAAGGAGACCTTTTCAACCATATCTGAGTATGCTAATAAGGTGACTCATGGCTGGGCCTTTAGATAGCCCCAGGGTGGGGACTGAGGGCCAGAAACACCAATCACGTGATGGGAAGGTTGGCCCCTTCAGCACTCCCCCCAAACCCCCGCTTCCCTGAACCCCCAGAGAAAGGACTGAAGATTGAGTTCAATCTTGTGGCCAGTAACTTAATTAATCGTGCCTGCGTAATGAGATCCCATAAGAAAACCCTGAAATAATGAGACTGGAGGAGCTTCCGGTCAGTGAACAGGTCAAAGTGCTGGGGGGGTGTGCCTGGCTTCCATGAGGAGAAGGCAGGGAAACCCTGCTCACTCATCTTGGACTTTGTCCTCATCAACTCTTTTTTTTTTTTTTTTTTTTTTAAGTAATCTGTACATCCAACATGGGGCTCAAACTCACAACCCTAAGATCAAGAGTTGCACACTCAAAAAAAAAAAAAAAAAAAGTTGCATGCTCTACAGAGCCAACCAGGCACCCCTACAACTCTTTTTTTTTAAAACCAGTTTATTGAAGCATGATTGACAAAAAGCTATATATATTTTTTTAACTATTAATAATTACCACAATCTATGCCATAAACATGTATCACCTCCAAAACTTACCTCCCGCCTCCTTAACTTGCTATTATCGTTGTTATAGGAAAACATAAGACTTGCGCTCTTGGCAAATGTTTAATTATACAGTCAATATTGTTAATATAGAGGCTATGCTGTGCATAAATCTCTAGGATTACTCAACTTGTGCAACTGACATTTTGTACTCTAACACCTCCCCTTTTCCCCATCTCTTGGCAGCCACCATTCTGCTCTCTTAGGAGTTTGGCTATATTTTTTTAATTAATGTATTTATTTGAGAGAGAGAGAGAGAGCTCAAGTGGGTGAGGGGCAGAGATGAAGAGACAGAGTCCCAAGCAGGCTCTGTGCTGTCAGCACGGAGCCTGAAGCAGGGCTCCATCCCATGAACTGCAAGATCGTGACCTGAGCTGAAATCAAGAGTTGGACGCTTAACTGACGGAGTCCCCCAGGCTCCCCGGTTTGGCTATTTTAGATTCCTCATCTATAGGGTATCACACAGCATTTGTCCTTCTGTGTCTGGCTTATTTCACTTAGCATAGTGTCCTCCAGGTTCACCCACGTTGTCACAAATGACAGGATTTCATTGTTTTCTTTTTTTAATGTTTATTTTTGAGAGAGAGAGAGAGAGAGAGTGCGAGTGGGAGAGAGGCAGAGAGGGAGACACAGAATTGGAAGCAGGCTCCAGGCTCTGAGCTGTCAACACAGAGCCCGACGCGGGGCTCGAACCCATGAACCGCGAGCTCATGACCTGAGGTGAAGTTGGACGCTCAACCCACAGAGCCACCCAGGCGCCCCTTCCTTGGTATTCCATTGTATCCTGGTGGGCTCTTCATCTGGTTGTTCACTTGTACCCTTCATAGTAAACCAGTAACTGCAAGTTCATAGCAGCTTCCTGAGTTCTGTGAGTCATTTTCGTGAAGTATCAGACCTGAACAGGGGTCTGGGAACCCTTGAATTTATAGGCTGCTTGTCAGAATCATGAGTAGCTCCCAGGACTTGTGATTGGTGTCCAAAGAAGGGGTTGTGTTATGGGACTGAGACCTTAAAACCTGTGGAGTCTGATGCTAACTCCAGGAAGGCAGTGCCAGAACTAAGTTGATTGTTGGACACCCAGTTAGCGTCAAGGAATTGTCGTGTTGGAAAATGCAGGAAGCCTTTAAGAGGACAGCAGCTCTTGCTGCCATTTGACTGCAAACATGAGAGCCCCCAAATGAGACCTGTTTAGTGCAGCTGACTCAACCCCCACGGCAGTGAGAGAGGATAGTAAAATGATGGTTGTTGCTTTAAGCAACGAAGTTATGGGATGATACTTTTATGGAACAAGTGACTAAGGGGCATCAGGGTGGGGACACTGGCACAACCAGAGGCGGAAAAATGGGAAGGCAAAGGAAAGATGAGAGGACATCATGGGCTGTGGTTCTTGGGGTGCAGGCAGCAGAAAGCTACTCTGGATTGAGAAAAAACAAAGATATGAATGGGAAGAACACTGGTGAGCTCATGGAATCTAAGGACAAGTTGAATGACTGGGGCTCAGAAAAGACAGGACCCAGGGCCGCTCTGGGGACCTCAAGGATCTTCTCCCCAGGGCACTGACATCACAATATCAGGCTCACCTGCCTGCAGGTGCGGCTCTGATGGGGTTTTGGAGGGACGGGGGTCCAGAGCTGATGGCCAAGAAAGAATTCTTGAAGATGTCTTCGGTGCAAAACGGTGATTTTATTTTTATTTATTTATTGATTTTAATGTTTTTATTTATTTGAGAGAGAGAGAAACAGAGACAGAGTACAAGCTGAGGGACGAGCAGAAAGAGAGGGAGACACAGAATCAGAACCAGGCTGCAGGCTCTGAGCTGTCAGCACAGAGCCGGATGTGGGACTGGAACTGGTGAACCGCAAGATCATGACCTGGGCCGAAGTGGGACGCTCAACCAACTGAGCCACCCAGGCGCCCCCCAAAATGGTGATTTTATTAAAGCACAGGGACCGTGGGCAGAAAGAGCTGCACTGGGGTTGTGAAGAGTGACTGGTTGTGTACTGTGGAGTTTGGGGACTAAAGAGGAAGTTTCTTAAAGGGATTTCCATATGCTAAGGACCGCTCCCCCTGAGTGAAAGAGTGAAGGAGAAAGTTGCTGGAGGCCTAGCTATTGTCAAGCTTAGGTTGTTTTTCCCTCTAGCAAATCGAGATCATTAATAGTAGGGAGTTTCTGGAGATTAGGCTATTGATAAGATTGCCCTTTTCTTGTAATTTACCAAGATATTTGCAAACCAATGGAGACTCCTGTCCTGCAGGACTCTGATCTCTAGTCAGTTACCCATTTGCTTTCCCCTTTCCTTTGTTCTTGGGCAGCCAGGAGTACAGAGGAATGTCAGACACAGCCCACCTGGGGGGTGGTGATTTTGGGGGGTGTCAGTTTGCCTTATGGTCCCTCATCAGCTCCACTCAGGCTTCAGTTCCTGGCAAGGGGGCTGGTATTCTCATCAGAAAGGTTTGGTCACCTACCTGCCTGTTGGGGAAAAGGGAGTCCATCCTGTGACTCAGAGCCCACCCGAAGCACAAGGAATGGGTTAGAGGAAGTCCTCCTGAAAGAGGGAAGTTGTGGCTGGTCAGGGAAAATGAAAAGATACCATTGTATTCATTAGGATTAGTTTCAGTGAGAATGACAGAGACCTGAAGTGACAGCAGTTTAAACAAGATCAAGGTTTATTCCACTGGTATGTAAAAATCCAGGGGTGCCTGGGTGGCTTAGTCAGCTAAGTGTCCAACTTCGGCTCAGGTTATGATCTCTCAAGGTCCGCTGTGTTGGGCTTTGTGCTGACAGCTCAGACTCCGGGTCTCCCTCTCTTTCTGACCCTCCCCTACTCACCTTCTCGGTCTCTCTCAAAAATAAACATTAAAAAAAAATTTTGTTTTTAAATCCAGAGGTAAGTAAGTCAGGCCGGTATGTTCCTCTTATCTATGAAGCCTGAAGGTCCAGCTCCTTCCTCACGTACCAAGGTGGAGCTCAAGCCAGCACACGAGTTCCAAGAAGATGGGGAAACAGGGAGGCAAGGATGGGGTGGAGTGTGAATGAAGGGTCTCTTCAGGGTGATCCCGGGAAGCTCCCTCGCTTCTTATACCCCATCTGCCAGAACTCAGTCACATGACCACACAAAGCCACTGTGCGGGCTGGGAGATACAGGCCTTGCTAAAAAAAAAAATCTATTCCCCCTCAGGAAGAGAAGAGTGGGTCCTACAGGACAATTGTCAGGTCCTGCCCCCATGCACCGTGTGCCATCTGGCTGTCCGGCACTCACACACATATATCTTTCCACACATGAAATATTTTTAGATGCTCTCACTCACCATAATGTAACCATCACAATCTCATACTCAACCAAGAACACACTCACCCATCTTGGGGAGAGAAACACAGAATCCAGTCCAGGTATGGCAAAGGCCCCCGTTCCAGGACCTCTGGGATGTGCCCTCTGCCTTCAGTCCTATCTTAAGTTCTGCAATCTGTGGGCCAAACAGAAGTACAACCACCACCAATTCATCTTACATAGAATAACAAGAAGCAGGAGGAGGAAAGAGATGTCACAGATTCTAAATAATGATACAGCAAGCGAGGAAATGCAGGCAGACACTATCCACAGCCTCCATTTCCACAAGGAACAAGCCTGTAGCTGACATCTTTCACTTCCCCTTTCACTTCCCTTGCTGACATCCCCTTGCCTTTGGCCAGCATCAAAGTCAGTCAGTCCGTTAGAGTCTTTGTTCAAAGGTTCTGTTCCTGAAAAATCTTAGCCCTTGGTAATCCAGCCTGTGAAGGGATTCTGCCATGTTTTTAAACCTTTGTCCTTGATGTATGAGTTATCTCTTGCTAGGTAGCAAATCACTCCCAAACTTGGGGCGTCTGGGTGGCTCAGCTGGTGGGGTGTCCAACTGTTGGGTTTGGCTCAGGTCATGATCTCATGGTTCATGAGTTCGAGCCCTGCATTGGGCTCTGTACTGCTGGTGCCGAACCTGCTTGGGATTCTCTCTCTCCCTCTGCCCCTCCCCTGCATTCTCTCTCTTTCTCTCTGTCTCTCTCTCAAAATAAATAAACTTGAAAAAAATCACTCCTAAGCTTAAAATACTTCAAACAATAGACAGCAAGCAGGGTCCTGTGGAATGATGATGGCTACTCCTACATTCATTATCCTGTGGAGCTGGGGGAGCCCCACAGACACACACTCTAAGTGGTACAGTGGAAGAGTATTAAATTAGCATGCAGGTAGAAACATCAATAGCCTATTCAATGTTGACTTCTTTTGTCTTCAAGCGATACTCATAAAAAAGGCATCACAGGGACACTTACCTTGGTCAAAACTAAAAATTTGAAATGAGACTATGGAGAACCACTATATTGATACCTAAAAAATAATTTGCAATTTGCGTTATGCTTAGCTTTTTGTTAAGCTGTATAAAACTTTAAGCATTCCACAGACACTAAATAAATTTTGCAGTTTATTTCGTGACAGTTAACATCAAGGAGAATAATCTGGATTTACCTAGATGACCCATGACTTTTGAAAGTTTATTTATTTATTTTGAGAGAGAGAGAGAGCACAAGAGTGCATGGGGGTGAGACAGAGAGAGGGAGACAATGAGAATCCCAAGCAGTCTCCATACTGTCAGCACGGAGCCCAATGCAGGGCTTGAACCCATGAACCCACCTGTGAGATCATGACCTGAGCCAAAATGAAAAGTCAGATGCTTAACTGACTGAGCCATCCAGGAGCCCTGATCCATGATTTTTGAATGTCATGCTTTTGATTCTGACACATCCTTGGAGTGATCATTCACTTAAAAAATATTTATTGTCTGTCCGCTATGTGTCATGAACATTAGTTTTGTTAACTGATGCTGGTAACAATGAAAGACACTTGAAAACTTTTGACACTTTGTAGTTTAACAGAAACATTATATTTATTGTCTTTGGGTTTTATTTTTATTTTAACTCCTTAGTAAAGATACTTTCAAATATACAGAAAAATAGAGGAGCCTGACAAACTCTTAGGCACCTATAGCCCAACACCGATCATAATAAATATGAGGCTAGTTTTATGTCACCCTTCTCATTCTCCACACTGGCATACTTTTCTTCTTTTCTTTTCCTCCTCCTCCTCCTCCTTCTTCTTCTTCTTTTTTTTTTTTTAGAGAGAGAGAGTGGGTTGAGGGGCAGAGGGAGAGACAGACAGACAGACAGACAGAGACAATCTTAAGCAGACTCCTTGCCCAGCATGGAGCCGGACAAGGGGCTAAATCCCATGACCCTGGGACCATGACCTGAGCCAAAATCAAGAGTTGGGCGCTCGACCGACTGAGCCACCCAGGTGCCCCTACACCGAAGTAGTTTAAAGCAAGTTCCCTTCATCATAAGATTTTATTCATAATTACTTTAGGTTGAATCTCTAAGAGAAAGACTTAATAAAATAGCTATAAAGATATTAGCACACTAACCACAATAATTCTTTAATATCAGATATGCCTAACTCATGGCCAATTTTCTCGGATCATCTCAAAAATAATTTTTAAATATGGAAAATGTAAATTGTATGCAAAAGCAGACAGAGTAGCAGAGTACATGTCCATATATACAGCACCTGATTTAGCAATGTTCAATTTTATGGGTCATTTTGGGTCATCCATACCCACTCTCATTATTTGGAATCAAGTTACATGACATTTGTGAATATTTTAGTATGTATTTTTAAAGTATAAACTTTTGGGGCACCTGGGTGCTCAGTCAGTTAAGCAACTGACTTTCGGTTTCAGCTCAGGTCATGATCTCACAGTTCGTGGGATTGAGCCCCATGTTGGGCCCTGCACTGACAGTGCGGAGCCTGCTTGGGATTCTCTCTCTCCCTGTCTTTGCCCCTCCCCACGTGCTCTTTCTTTCAAAATAAACAAACCTTAAAAAATATAAATTTTTAATAAATTTAACCATAATTCCATTGTTAACCTTAAAAAATAATAATTCCTTAGGATTATCAAATTTTCCCAATGTCCCCTCTTAATTTTTTTTTTTTTTACAGTTGACTTTTTGAAAATAAAATCCATATGTTGGATTTGTAGATAGAAGTTTCTCAAGTGTGTTTTCAGATTTCAAAGTTTCCCTTTAATTCTTTTTTAAGTATCTTTTTTGTAAATGTTACAATCTTGATTTTTCTGGCTGCATCATTGCAGACATTTAATATGTTCCTCTGGTAATTAGGTCTAGAGGCTTAATGGATTCAGATTCCATTCTTTTTTCCAATGTATTTCCTCAGGAGTCACATGTCTAGTGGTTTCTTTTTGTGATGTTAACACTCATCAATGGTTAGTTGTTAGATTCATTAATTATTAAGGGCTATAAAATGGTGATACTCTGATTCTAACATTCCTGTTTTACTTATTAGCAGGGGGCCCCTCAATAAAGAGAAACATACCCTTAAGTATTCACCCTGAAGTTCAGTTTATACAGAGGAAGTAGGATAAATGCTCTACTCTTTCACTTTATTTACTAGTTCACAAAAAATGAATTTGTCTCCAAGCATTTCCAAAGGTAACCAGTGAGATTGGTTTTGGTTTTGTTATTGTTATTAGGTACTGAATTGGGTTGAATAGTGTTCCAAAAAGATTCCTGTCCACCTGGAACCTCAGAATGAGAACTCGTTTGGAAATAGGGTCTTTGTACACGGAATTAGTTGAGATGAAGTATACTGGAATACAGTGGCCCCAAATCCAATGATTGGTGTCCTTACAAGAGGACACACAGATAGACAGAGAAGGCAGCCCAGTGAAGAAAGAGGCAGAGATTGGAGTGATGCAGCTTCAAGTTGAGGGGCGCCAAGGATTGCTACAACCGCTAGAAGCTGGAAAAGCAAGGAAGAATTCTTCCCAGGCACCTTCAGAGGGGGTGTGGTCAGGACAACAGTTTGATTTTGTTTTTTAACTATTACCATTTTTAGGGGGCACCTGGGTGGCTCAGTTGGCTAAGTGTCTGACTTGGTTTTGGCTCCAGTCCTGACCTCACAGTCTATGAGTTCAAGCCCCACGTTGCCTGCCTGGGATCCTGTCTCTCACTCTTTTTCTGCCCCCTCCCCTGCTCTCTTGTACTTTCTCTATCAAAGTAAATATTAATTACTATCATTTTTAATGTTATTTATTTTACTTTTTAATTTTTTATTAAAAGTGTTTTTTTTTGCTTTTTTTTTTTTTTTTTTTTTTTTTTTTACAGTTTATTTATTTTGAGAGAGAGCATGCAAGCAGGGGAGGGGCAGAAAAAGAGGGAGCAAGAGAGAATCCCAAGCAGCTTCCACACTGTCAGCGCAGAGCCCCACACAGGGCTCAGTCCCAAAAACTGTGAGATTATGACCTGAGCCAAAATCAAGAGTTGGACAATCAACCAACTGAGCCACCCAGGTGCCTCTATTATTTTATTTTTTACAAGACTGTGTTTTTAAGTAATCTTTAAACCAAATGTGGGGCTCAAACTCACAACTCTGAGATCAAGAGTCCCATGTGCCACTGACTGAGCCAGTCAGGTGCCCCTATTTTTTATTTATTTATTTTTAGTTTTATCTTTGAGAGACTGAGAGAGAGTGTGCACGTGAGCTGGAGAGAGGGGCAGAGGGAGGGAGGGAGGGAGGGAGGGAGGGAGGGAGGGAGAGAGAGAGAGAGAGAGAGTGAGAGAATCCCAAGCAGACTCCATGCTTAGCATGGAGCCCCACACAGGACTCAATCCCACCACTCTAGGATTGTGACCTGAGCTGAAATAAGAGTAGGACACTCAACTGAGTCACTCAAGCGCCTCTTTATTTTTTAAGTAAACTCTATGCCACGCATGGGGCTCAAACTCACAACCCTGAGATCGAGTCACATGTTCTACCAGCTGAGCCACCCAGGGACCCTAGCACCCTGATTTTGGGCTTGTAGCCTCCAGAACTGCGAGAAAATAAACTTCTGTTGTTTTAAGCTTGTGTTAATTCATTAGGGCAAGGAAATTAATACAAATACCATAATGAACTCAGAGATTGCCCGTATTTGGTATGTTTCATACTATTGTAGTTATTACCTTTATTGGTGCTTAGATTATCCCATTGAACCTTTTTAAATTGGCTTGTGACTCTTTCTGACAGAACCCTAGTGGTCTGTGAAAGCTTCCTTGATGTCTGGTGTGGCGGGAAGTTCTAGGCTCATCTCATCTGTACGCTGTCTGCCCCAAACTGGGAATCTGGCTTTTAATGCAAAAACATATTCAGAGACTCCAAGCTGGGGACTAGAGACACTCATTGCTACTAGGTTGGTCACTCACTATTCCTTGGGTTTTTCAGGAAGTGAAGCTAGGAAACACACACACACTCACATTTTTACAATAAAGACACCTGAGTTCGTGCCATACCTCCGATTCAAAATCAGGACTATAGGGGCGCCTGGGTGGCTCAGTCGGTTAAACGTCCGACTTCAGCTCAGGTCACGATCTCACGGTCTGTGAGTTCGAGCCCCGCGTCGGGCTCTGGGCTGATGGCTCAGAGCCTGGAGCCTGCTTCCGATTCTGTGTCTCCCTCTCTCTCTGCCCCTCCCCTGTTCATGCTCTGTCTCTCTCTGTCTCAAAAATAAATAAACGTTAAAAAAAAAATTAAAAAAGAACAAACAAAAAAACAAAATCAGGACTATAGTGTTTTTATTGAAACTCATCAAGCTTATGAGGGCAATTCCTTTCTCCCATACAAAAATTCCTTGTTCTCAATAACACCAGTATAATTACTCATTACAGAGCAAACACACAGCAGTTTCAGAATAACAATACAAACGGCACCATCAACAGTATGATTACTGAAAATGATTTAGGAGCTTATTAGCAGTCTGTCACTTTTTTGGTACAAATTGTAGCTATGACATTTCTTGGAATGATTCCTCTCTGTGTTGTGCCACCAACTGGATATACAGGCTCATTGATTTCATTTCGCTTTCGAGTATTAGGGGTTTTTAAAGAATTTTAACTTTGTTTTACAATTGTATAAAATATGTACCTGGTTCCAAACTCAAATTCTACAAAATGAGGTATGTTCAGGGAAGTATAGCTTTAATCTTCACCCTTTACCCTATCCTTTCCCTCTCGGTAAAGGTAAGCACTTTAAAACAAATGTATGGTTTATCCTTTTATTTAAAGAATAAACAAAAGAAAAAATAAAAGATCCCCCAAACCCCACATACATGTATATATGTATAAATATGTATAGGGGCACCTGGATGGCTCAGTTGGTTAAGCATCTGACTCTCGATCTCAGCTCAGGTCACGATCTCCCGGTTTGTGAGTTCGAGCCCCACGTCAGGCTCTGTGCTCATGGCAAAGAGTCCGCTTGGGATTCTGTTTCCCCCTCTCTCTCAAAGTAAGGAAACTTAAATAAATATGTATATACATCCATCCATATATACATACATGAATATGGGTGTAAATACACATATAATGTGTATATTTTTATACACATATAGGTTTGTGTGCATGCATGCACACACACACACATCTATATACACTTTTGTCTTTTTTTTTTTTTTTTACCTGAGAATGAGTGTAGGGGATGGGGCACCTGGGTGGCTCAGTTGATTAAGTGTCCAACTCTTGATCTCACAGTTGGTGAGATCGAACCCCATGTAGGGTTCCATGCTGACAGCCCAGAGCCTGCTGGGGATTCTCTCCCCCTCTCTCTAGATGAATAAACTCTTAAAAAAATTTTTTTTAACGTTTATTTATTATTGAGATACAGAGAGAGACAGAGCATGAGCATGAGCATGGGAGAGGCAGAGAGACGGGGAGACACAGAATCCGAAGCAGGCTCCAGGCTCTGAGCTGTCAGCACAGAGCCCAATGCGGGGCTCGAACTCACAAACCATGATATCATGACCTGAGCGAAGTCGGACGCTTAACCGACTGAGCCACCCAGGCGCCCCAATGAATAAATGCTTAAAAAAAAACAAAAGTAGGGGCGCCTGGGTGGCTCAGTCGGTTAGGTGGCCGACTTCGGCTCAGGGCATGATCTCGCGGTCTGTGAGTTCGAGCTCCACGTCGGGCTCTGTGCTGACGGCTCAGAGCCTGGAGCCTGTTTCGGATTCTGTGCCTCCCTCTCTCTGACCCTCCCCTGTTCATGCTCTGTCTCTCCCTGTCTCAAAAATAAAAATAAAACGTTAAAAAAAAGAAAAAGTAAAATGAAAAAAAAGAAAAAATAAAAAGAAATAAAAAAGGAAATAAATAGAATGACTCCATACCAGCACCGTGTCATTGATTCACATTGACCTTAATCTGTTGAAATAATGTTGCGTACCTGGAAAGGGCCCTTCAGTAAGAGATAGGAAACTTGACATTTCTCACAGTGGCAACTGAGCTCTCATACTTAAATCCATCCCACCCTTTCAAGTCTCCATGGGAGTCAGCAAAGAAATATAAATTATTTCTGACCAACATTCTGGATCATCGTGCCCATCCTCTTTTCCAGCAATGTAATCTAGGTGTTTCATTTTTGGGTTGCTTGTGATCCATAGTTAAACATTATCATTGTAATGATTTTTTTGGTAACTATATATATATATATATTTGTATTTTGTATTTTTTCATTTCTTTACTTTTTATGCATTGAAACCTCAAAAATGGAAATTTTTTATTTTTTTTTTAATTTTTTTTTCAACGTTTTTTATTTATTTTTGGGACAGAGAGAGACAGAGCATGAACGGGGGAGGGTCAGAGAGAGAGGGAGGCACAGAATCAGAAGCAGGCTCCAGGCTCTGAGCCATCAGCCCAGAGCCTGACGCGGGGCTCGAACTCACGGACCGCAAGATCGCGACCTGGCTGAAGTCGGACGCTTAACCGACTGCGCCACCCAGGCGCCCCGGAACTTTTTTATTTTTAAAATTTGTTCATTTATTTTGAGAAAAAGAGAGCACAAGCAGGGGTAGGGCAGAGTAAGAGGGAGAGAGAATCCTTTCTCTGATTATGGGGCTCGAACTCATGAACTGTGAGATCATGATCTGAGCTGAAATCAAGAGTTGGACACTTAACCAACTGAGCCACCAGGCGTCCCTCTTTTTGCAAATAACCTCTGTCCCCAACGTGGGCTCAAACTCAGGACTCCCAAGGTCAAGAGTGGCATGGTCTGCCAACTGAACCAGCCAGGTGCCACTAATTATGATTATTAATGGATCCTCTAAACTTGTACTGTAAGGACTCCAGGGACCTAAGCATGAAAATAACTACGACTTTCTGGGTGCCCTCTATCTGCCTAGGACTGTGCTGGATGCTATGCACACTTGCTCTCATTTATTTCTCACAAATACCCTGTAGGATGGTGCCCTTCTCCTCATTGTACAGAACCAGGTCACAGAGCTCCAAGAAGCTGCTGAATGTGGAACTCTGCCTCCCTGTGTTTTTCCTATCAGGTGAAGCTGGAAAGAAAAAAGCCTACTATTTCCCTCACCTGAGCCTGCACACTCACAGCAGGAGAGAAGGTTGTAGGTGAATCACTTGGATCCTGTTGATCCAGTGTGAATAAAATTATTTTCCTATTTGTGTCAGTGTCTTTTCTCCTACCTTCTTTTATAACCTTTATGAACCTTTGTGGAAATACTTTTCACACTGACTTATAATTAATTCTGCCTGTTTCTCAACTTATAATTAGCAGAATGTCTTCCCAGAGATGCCAGAAAATGGGGGCTGAGTTAAATGCTAAAGCAGGAGGCTAGGCTAATTTACCAGCCTGCTCTATAGCTTAGAACTAGTTAACCTTGATATACATTAAACTTCAAATCTTGTTAGTGTTCCTTCGTGTTCTCTTTGACCTTTCATTTTGTTTAATCACAGAAGGCTTTTTACCTTGCTCAGGGTGGTTTTGTGTTAATTCTGTTTGCCATTGCTTATGGCAACTGGATGCCTTGTTAAAAATGCCTTCTTGCCTCAAAGGCATTTAAAGAAATGAATAACCAAGGAGGATATACATATATATATATATATATCTCACATCCCTGCAGCCCATCTGGTCTTTCAACATACTTCTAATAAACAGGACTGCCAAATCTCCACCCAGTGAAAATCTTTACAGGCCTAAGAATAAATTCAGCTGATCTCCAAACCTGTTCACACATTGTCAGATTGATTTTGTAATTTCGGCAAATTTTCCACTGAAGACTCTAGCCTTTAAAATCTTTAAATTGTTTTCTAAATACTGTGCAAAGAAGTGTTCATTTTGCTTTTTGGGGAAGGATAGATTGAATGATGATGATAATTCAGCACCATGTTTTCTGCATCCTCAGAGATAGCATCCACTGCGCGCTGAAAGAAAAAAATAGCTTACCAAAAAAAAAAAAAAAAAAGGGAAGTGAGCTTTTTATGGCAGCAATAAATGTGGCAAAATATAATGTTGCAAAAATAAGGGAAACTAAAGATTTGTGCAAAGACTTTAAAAAAATTATTTTAATAATAATAAAACTAGCCCAAACCCAAAAACCCTGAAATACTTACTTAAAATGGTCTTGGCCTGAAACACAATGGATAGTAAATATAGGATTATGAGCATCAAAAAGTACAATTAAAAAAATATTTTGACTTTTAAATAATCTCTGCACCCAACCTGGGGCTCAAATTCATGACCTTGAGATCAAGAATTGCATGCTCCACTAACTGAGCCAGCCAGTCACCCCCCCAAAAATACTATCTTTACACAGTAGACATTTAAAGAAAAATGATAGTGCTAAATAATAGTCATAAAGACAATACTAGAAATGATTTATAACCTATTTTTAACCTTCTTTGTATTATAGATGAGTAATATGAAAAATTTTTTAAAAATGATTTTGAATGTGAATTTATTTCAGGGTAGAGAATTTTTAAAAAAATAATTTTTCATGTTTATTTATTTTTGAGAGAGAGAGAGAGAGCATGAACAGGGGAAAGGGCAGAGAGGGCGACACAGATTCTGAAGCAGGCTTCAGGCTCTGAGCTGTCAGCACAGAGCCCAACATAGGGCTCCAACTCACAAATTGTGAGATCATGACATGAGCTGAAGTTGGACACTTAACCAACTGAGCCACCCACGTGCCCCTCAGGGTAGAAAATTTTTAAATGACTTCTATAAATGATTACTATTGCAAACCCATTTTGGGGCAAAGCAATTTTGCATTTAAATCTATTTTCGAAAAAAAATCTATTTTCACACTGTTGCTTTCTAATTTTCTTAGAGGGCTAAAGGCTTGCTTTTAATTTTTTTTAATGTTCTATTATTTATTTTTGAGAGAGAGACGGAGCATGGGTGGTGGGGGAGCTGATGGAGAGGGAAACACACAATCTGAAGCAGCTCCAGGCTCTGAGCTGTCAGCACAGAGCCCGACGCCGGGGCTCGAACTCACCACGAGATCATAAACTGAGCCAAAGTCAGACGCTTAACCGACTGAGCCACCCAGGCACCCCAAGGCTTGCTTTTAATTTCATCAGTGCAACTCGTTTTTTCCTCACCTGTACCAAATTCCCAGACTTTCATTGGTAGCAAGAAGTAATGACATGAAATACTTTGTCTGAAACTAGAAATAAAGCATCTACCTTCACACCATGAAAATCTTTGATAGAAGCCTATATGCTGAAGTATGAATGTAAAAACTCACTGTCAAGAAAACAAAACACCCTGAACCAGAATACTAGAAGTTTTGTAAGTTTCAATATTTTTACTTTTTTACATTAGGGGCTTAATTCATATTATAATTATTAAAGATCAAAATTAAAAAAAAATAATGTTTATTTATTTTCCAGAGAGAGAGAGAGAGAGAGAGAGAGAGAGAGAGTGCAAGCAAGGGAGGAGCTGAGGAGAGAGGAAGACACAGAATCCGACCGAGAAAGAGGAAGACACAGAATCCGAAGCTGACTCCGAGCTATCAGCACACACCCAGATGCAGGGTGCGAACCCACAAACCCTGAGATCATGACCTGAGCCGAAGTGAGACGCTTATCCGACCGAGCCACCGAGGCGCCCCTATAGATTAAATTTTAAGGGCTCCTGGGTGGCTCAGGGCATCCGACTCTTAATTTCGGTTCAGGTCATGATCTCACGGTTGGCGAGATGGAGCTCCACGATGGGCTCTGTGCTGGCAGCGTGGAGTCTGCTTGGGATTCTCGGTCTCCCTCTCTCTCTGCCCCTCCCCCCACTCTCTCTCAAAATAAATAAATAAACATTTAAAACAAGAAAAAAAGATTAAATTTTACATCAGTTGACGTTGAACAACAATGGCTGGAGTCCTGAAACAATCTAAGCGGGGAGCATGTTCTGCCCCTCAGGCCCTTTTTACAATTGCGGTTAGACATGCATTACATAAAACTTACTATTTTAACAATTTTTAAGTGTACAGTTCCGCAGGACTCAGAACACTGACACTGTACAACCCTTTAAAATTCACTGTTCACCTTCTCGTGTATTTTAATTTTCCTACTTACCTTTAGGGGGCAGACGGAGACAACGCTTCAGCCTCTCTGGGGGAGCATCCAGCCGCTCCTGGCCCACGCATGCGCGTCTCACCTGCGGAAGGTGACAAGGGGCGGGGTAGGGGGCGGGGCAGAGGTGCGCAGGCGCGGCGCGGGCATTGTGACGTCAGGCCGCGCGGCCCGGCTGGGACCAGGCGGCGGCTCGCGAAGGAGCTTCCCCGAGTGTGACGCGTGGACTCCGCTCCCCGCCGCCCGCCCGCCCCTGGCGTCGCCGCCGCCTCCCTCGCTCCCTCAGCGCGCCGAGCGCGGCCCAGCGGCCCGGGCGGAGGCCCGGGGGCGACGCGGCGCCGAGAGGGCGGGCGGGCTTCGGAGCGCCGGGCGGCCCGAGTCTGCGGCCGGTCGGTGCGCGGCGGGCGGGCGGCGGGCGCCGGTCTATATGGCGGCGGCTCTGTCGGGCCTGGCTGTCCGCCTCTCGCGCTCGGCCGCCGCCCGCTCCTATGGGGTCTTTTGCAAGGGGCTGACCCGCACGCTGCTCATCTTCTTCGACCTGGCCTGGCGGCTGCGCATCAACTTCCCCTACCTCTACATCGTGGCTTCCATGATGCTCAACGTCCGCCTGCAGGTGAGTGAGCCGCGCTCGCCTGGTCCCCTCCCGTGACCCTCCCGAGCGCGGGACCGCCCGCGCCGCCCTCCCCTCCCCGCCCCGGACGGCGAGGATGCTGACGGGAGCTGCCAAGCTGGATGCTGAGTGTACGCCAACCACCGTGCATTTCTCCTGCACCCCACGGGAGAAAAATCCTCGGAGGTTATTGTTGTTCCCTCTGCAAAGGAGGCTGCGGGCGGGGTGGAGCGGCTTGCCCTGGCTGAGGGCCTACAGCTGGGGCGTGGGGTCCGCGGGGATGGTGGATGCTGGCACCGGTGGAAAGGCCCGGGAGAGGAAATTGTGCCCAGAAGGTTGCAAAAGGTTAGGTTTGCGAGATGGGGTTGTGGTTGAGTCTGCTAGTTACCAAACTTGACAAAGCTTTTCAGAAGATTGTTTGTGAAACTTAAAAGGATTAGTTGATGTTTTGATACGTGTATTTTCTCTCTCCTGGTCGGAGTGGAGGTGGGGTGAGGGTGAAGAGGGAACATTATTAAGTGGAAGAGGCAGAGACGCAAAACGTTTCAGAGTCCCAAAACCACTCGGATGTGAAATGGTAGACACACAGTCGGAACCCTGGAGATCACTTTTGCTATAAATGACAGTTTTACATCCCTTGAATTAGCGATGTTTTTTGCTAGTGGGATGGAAAGTTGTCAGATTGAGAAGTATTCCTTTACAGGTGTGTCATAGATGGCTAAATACCAAACTCCTGTTGGATTCCGTTTACACAGCTTGGGGTGCCTGGCTCAGGCTTTGATGGAGGAGGCACAGGTTCCTGCCCTCCTGGAGTTTACAGTCTGACAGTACTTGTGTTGCTTCCTGGTGTGCAAAATGAGGAAGCCTGAGTGGTAGGACCAGGCGCGTTGAGACCGTGTGGGTGTTGTTCCTCACCCTGGTTTGGTTCTATCAGAACGGAATTATCTCTGTGCCTGGACCTTTAGGTTCTGGGTGCCTATCACTGGTGATGGTAGGCTACTTAAAACCAGTTCTTGATCAAAATTGTGTTGAGGTGAGATGAGATGAACCTGCATATCTACTTCAAGATCCAAATTGGGATATTTTTATGTGAATGAGGGCTTGTGGCATCCTTAAACTAAGGTACCAGACCGGAAGATCTTTCCAGCAGGTGGTATGAACGAGTCAAGTGTGCTGGGTGTGGGGACTGGGGTAAACCAGAAAGCCTGTGCTCTAGCCAGTTGCCACCAGCCAACTGTTGTTTGCCAGATCTAGTGATTTCCAAGAGAAATTGGAAATAGTGATTTTTTTTGATACCAGATTAGCTCAAGTTTAAAAAAAAGTCAACTTTGGCCAAAACAAAACATGGCTTCAGGCTATATTTGACCCCCAAGTTCCTGCTTTGGAACCTTTAGTCTAGAACTGCATTAATGCTTTGCAGTTATATATACAATTACAAGAACTTAAAAAAATAGTAAATATTAAAAAGGGGCGCCTGAGTGGCTCAGTCGGTTGAGCATCCAACTCTTGATTTTGGCTCAGGTCATGATCCCAGGGTCGTGGGATTGAGCCCCATGTCAGGCTCCATGCTAAGCATGGAGCCTGCTTAAGATTCTCTCTCCCCCTCTCTCCCCCTGTCTCCCCCTGCCCCCCCCTGCCCCCCCCTCCCCCCCCCTCCCCCCCCCTCCCCCCCTCTCCCCCTCTCTCCCCCTCTCTCCCTCTCTCCCCTCTTCATCCCCACACACACTCTGATTCTCTCTAAAATAATAAAAATCACCTTTGTCATATGTCCAGTTACCTATTTATGACCACCCCCTAGTCCAAAGTACCATAATCACTCACCTGGACCATCTATTTTTCACCAGGCAGTAGACAAGTCTTTTTTTTTTTTTTTTTTTTTTTTTTTTAAACATAGATGCCATTTCCCACAAAACAACAGAACAAAACTTCTCATGGTGCACAATGTAGTTCATGCATTTTTATCCTGCAGATCTGGCTTTTGCCTACCTCTCTTAACTTCGCACTTGAGTTTCTCCTTGTTTACTATTCTCTCTCACACTCTTCCCTACTCTTCGTACTCTTCTGCTCCTGGCCATTTGCACAGGCTGTTCTTCCTTTGGTTCTTTGAATGCTGATACAGTTTCACACTTCAGCTCTGATTTCAGAGAGGACTTGTGTGATCATCCTATCTGTATGATTTTGCACTGCTCTCTTCATTGCAAGGGTATTGAAGGCTTGCCTGTTTAAGTAGTAAGGAATAAAGAATTCCATTTCTAAATAGCATTTCTTTTTTTCTTAAAGAATTCCATTTCTAACATCATGCTTAGGGTTTCCAAATCTCACTGGTTGGTAGTTGTTTGAGAATCTCTGGAACTGTTACTCAAGTACAAATTTCATAACAAGGAATCTGCACTGCTGGGATTGAGGGTAGATGCATATAAGAGGAGGGAAGGGAGCTTTATTTGGAGTGGTTTGGGCACTCACAAGAGCTCAACATGCACCAGTCCCCAAAGCCCAGAATGGGTGATTTGGTGCCAGTTAATAGTCCAGGTGCAGCGTGGCGGTAGAGAATTCCGGGAGCTGAGCTGTGGGAGTAGAGTGCGGGCTTGTTCAGTTCAGGAGTGAGTGGGGGCGAGGGAGGCACAAAGTGGTCACCGGGTCCACTGAGAACTGCGTCAGGATTTTAGGTTTGCTCCTGGGCTTGATCAAGTGCTGCAGCAGCCAGCATGTGCTGAGGGGGAGACGGAGACGGTGGAGGTGGGGGAACTTTTTCTTTCCTGTGATAGTCACATCTGCTGCTTTATTTTATTTATTTTTTTAACATTTATTTTTGAGAGAGAGACCGACCGGCCATGAGTGGGGGAGGGGGAAGGGAGAGAGGGAGACACATTATCCGAAGCAGGTTCCAGGCACTGAGCTGTCAACACAGAGCCCAATGTAGGTCTCGAACCCCCAACCATGAGACCCTGAGCTGAGTTGAAGTTGGGCCCCCAACTGAGTCAGGCGCCCCACAGCTGCTGCTTTAAATGCCCCTGTAGGTTTAGAGTTTCTGTTCATTTGTGGACAATTACTAACTTACCTGATTTAAGGGTTTAATGATTCCTGCCTCTTGTAAAGGGAAGTGCCGTGGGAAATAGAATCTGAGCAAGAGGACAGCCGCAGGTCATTGACGCCTTTTTACTCAGAACACCCTGTACCCATCCTCTCCGTTACAGGGGCGCTGGAGTAAAGGATGCTAATTCCCACTTGGTTACTTAGGACCCCCACATCATTTGTTTGTGGGGCAGCGACACATTCTCAGGAGGTTGACATCTGTTTAACGTGAAAGATGATTAAATAGATGCAAAAGGGTTTTGTAAACTGAGAAGGGTTATGATTTTAAAATATTGTTTGCAAGCAAGCCTTAATCTGCTAGAGTCCTTAGCATCCTGCTTATTTATACAGAATCTGAAATACAAGGCTGTGGAAAATTAAGAATCCATCCGGAACACTAAATGTAGTAAAAGCAAGATGATAGATTGTGCTGAGAACCTTCGTAACAAGTTATGCCTCCAACTTTGCAGTTCTGCCGCCCATGGGAAGAATTGAGTATCTTAGGCCCTGGTCGCCAGATTCTTAGAACCATTAAAAAGGCCTCAAAAAGGTGAGAGAAAAGACCTGGTGAAGGTGGATGACAGCTGTCACACTGAGCAATATCATGGTCTTCCTTCACGTCAGCCACGTTGCCCTGTGCTGAGCAAGCCCAGGGAAGCTTCCTCTGGCTCCTCTCTGTGCGGCCCCTCTCCTGGGCTGCTCCTAATTGCTCTGTCATAGTCTCCCTTCTGATGAACTTTCTAAATCCACAGCTCCGTGTTTTCCTGTTTGCCTATCACTTGAAAATCTGTACTCATTTATTCCAATCAGGTAAAAGAATTCTGGAGTGTGGAGTGTAGGTGGGGTGGGGGAGCTGGTTCCTGTTCTAAATAGAGGGGTGGGTTTCATTGATTAGGTGGCATTTGAGCAAAACCTTGAAGGCAGTGAGGGCTGTAGCCGTGCAGACAGGGAGATGTCTAGGTTAGAAGAGTATCTTGTATACTCTTGTGGGGCAGAGAAGGCCCTACAGCTGGTGCAAGCCCTGTGTGTTCTAGAACAGCAGGAGGCTGGTGTGTGAAGCAGGTGCCAGGAGACTTGGACAGAGAGGTTTAGGGGCATTGAAAGGACTTCGGCTTTGACTCTGACTAGATGATTTTGTGTCTGAACAATTTAAAAAAGTAAAGATCCCAGGATCTTCCTTGCAGGGTCAAGTGCAGCTTGAAAGGAGCCTTATTCTGTTGCTTGATTGGTAGGAAATGATAGAATATTAAGAAAACGTTGTATAAACTTAAAAGCTTTGTGAAATCTTAAGAGGCCAAGTCAAAATCATCAACTCAGTTAGGAATTTGTTCCAGCTCCTGAAATAAGGAACAACTATATACTTTGAGATGAGAAATGCCAAACATGCAGGAAACAAAAATACTATGCAATTCAAATGAATGCTTGAATCATGGTCTGTTTCTTATAAACTTTTGAAAAATTTGTAACCTATGTAAATAGGTTGAAATAGGTTTAAAAAACTTTGAAACCTATATAAAATAGGTTGTACATTGAATACATTGAAAAAACAGTATAGTGAAAACCTGTATCCTTGAATCAAGTTATTTTTAAGTCTCACACAAAGTCCTATAACGGTTCAAGCAGATATTAAAGTGTATGTGTTAGATCTATATGTACTAATGTTAAAAGATACCAACCACATATAAAGTGAAGAAAAGTAAGGTAAAAACCATTTTTTTGGGACGCCTAGGTGGCTCAGTCAGTTGAACATCTGACTCTTGATTTCGGCTCGGGTCATAATCTCATGGTTTGTGAGTTCAAGCCCCACATCGGGCTCTAGACTGACAGTGTGGAGCCTGCTTGGGACTCTCTCTCTTTGTCCTTCCCCTGCTCACATGGTTTATCTCTCTTTCTCTCAAAATAAATAAATAAACTTAAAAAAAAAAAGTTAAAGCATTTTTTTCAGGATGCCTGGTGGCCCAGTTGGTTGAGACTCTCTCTCTCTTTTGTTTTTTTAATTTTATTTAAATTCAAGTTAACATATAGTGTAATAAGGGTTTCAGGAGTAGAATTCAGTGATTCATCACTTACATGTAACACCCAGTTGAGCCTCTACTCTTGGTTTCATCTCAGGTTATGATCCCAGGGTTGTGAGATTGAGCCCCCTGTCGGTTTCCACACCGGGCATGGAGCCTGCTTGAGATTCTTTCCCTCTCTCTCTTTCTCTGCCCCTCCCCTCTTTGGGCTCTGGCTCTCCCTTGTATGTGTGCGCATGCGCACGCTCGCTCTCTCTCTCTCTCTCTCTCTCTCTCTCAAAAACAAACAAATAAGACCCCATTTTTTCATAAATGTGTTGGTCAGTGGCAAACTGGGAGGAGCGGCCCCAAGTCAGGAGGGAGCCTGAGCATTGCTTCTCAAATGACCTGTGGAGAAGGACCAGTGTTTCTTTGCCTCTACAGACAGCGTGGCTTACAAACAACAACCATTTATTTCTCCCAGTTTTGGACACCCAGAAGTCCGAGACCAAGGCACCAGCATGGCCATGCCCTTGTGAGACCCCTCCTGGCTCATAAGCCTGTGTCTTCTCGCTTGTCCTCTCCTGGTCAGGCCTGGGGTTCTCTCTGGGGCCACTTTGTAAGAACACTGATCCCATTCATGAAGGCTCTCCTTTCATGACCTACACACTTCCCAGAGGTTTCGCCTCCTAATACCATCATCTTTGGGGGTTAGGGTTTCAGCATATGAATCTTGGGGGGATACAAACATTCAGACCATAGTACCTTCTGATAGCTTTGTAAAGACCAATAAAAATGAATTGCTTTCCCATGGAAAAGAATGAAGTTGAACTCTTACCTTAGTCTGTATATAAAAATTCACTGAAAATGGATCAAAGACCTAAACACATAAGCTAAAACTGAAAAGCTCTTAATGTTTATTTTTGAGAGAGAGAGACACACAGAATCCGGAGTAGGCTCCAGGCTCCACATTGTCAGCGCAGAGCCAGATGCAGGGCTCAAACTCATGAACTTCGCGATCATGACCTGAGCCAAAGTTGGATGCTTAATCCGCTAAGCCACCCAGGCACCCCCTGAAGAGCTCTTAGAAGAAAACATAGGGGAAAGTCTTCCTCAAAGCACAGGCAACAAAAGAAAAAGTAGATAAATTGGACTCCTTTAAGATTAAACTTAAAATTTTGTTTGTGAAAGGACACTATCAAGCGTGAAAAGGACAACTTACAGAATGGGAGAAGATGCAAATCATATTTATCTGATAAGAAAAGTGATGGCCCCGTTGGCCATGCCCTGTTCCTTGCCCCGGCCTTGCAGGTGGCCGGGGGGGGGGGGGGTCAGCTTCTCTCTCTGAGACACCTGCAGCCCCTTTGAACCATTCCTACCCCAGAGGCCATCACAGACCTGATGGGTGAGGGACCGCTCATTTCTTACTGGCAGAGTTTCCCAACCCAGACTTGGGAACCCCCACGCCAAGCTTCCAAGAGCCTCCACTCATGGCCCCAGGTACACATATGAGTCACAGTCCTCACAGACTGAGAAATACTTCCCTGTCCCAGCCGCGCCCCGCCCCCCTCACCCCCTCAGGATGCCTCCTCTCTGCCAGGGAGGCAGTGAAAGCCAATGCTGGGGGGAAAATTAGTCTTTAGGGGAATGCACATCAAAACCACAATGAGAGTACCACTTAACATCCATTAGGATGGCTATAATAAAGTTTTAAAAAGGAAAAAAACAAATACTGGCTAAGATGTGGAGAGATTAGAACCCTAGTGCACTGTTGGTAGGAATGTAAAGTGGTGCAGTTGCTGTGGGAAAGCTTGGTGGTTCCTCAAAAAGGTCAACATAGAATCACTATATGATGCAAATTCCACTTTTGTGGATGTACCCAGAAGATTTGAAAGCAAGGACTTAGACACCTGTACTCCATGGTTCACAGCAGCACTACTCACAGGAGCCAAAAGGTAGACGTAACCCAAGTGTCCATCACCGATGAGTGGATAAACCAGATTGTGTCTGTACAATGGAATATTATTCAGCTTTTAAAGGGAATAAAGTTCTGATACCTGCTATAAGTTGGATGAACCTTGAGCCATTATTATTAAATGAAATGTCAGACACAAAAGGACACTTACATGAGGTCTCTAGCGAAGTCAAATTCCTAGGGACAGAAAGTAGAATGGCATTTGCCAGGGGTTGGTGGGAGGGAGGAATGGGGAATTGTCTAATGGAGACAGATTTTCAGTTTGGGAAGATGAAAAAGTTCGGGAAGCGGATGGTTGTCATGGTTTCACAACAGTGCGGATGTCCTCCATGCCACTGAACTACTCTCAGAAGTGGTTAAAATGATAAATTTAATATATATTTTACAATTTTTAAAGTGATTGCTAGAAAAATGATCACATCCTTGGATATCGTGTCAATGTTAAGTTGTCATAAAAGTTTATTTTTTTCTTTTTAAGTTTGTTACTTAAGTGATCTTTGCACCCCACATGGGGCTTGAACTCATGACCCAGAGATCAAGAGTAACATGCTCTTCTGACCGAACCAGCCAGATGCCCCTCTGAGTGTCTCTTCTTAATTCTGTTGTTCTGTGATCACGATAACAAACTGGGGAGAGGGGATTATAGGGCGGTGGCTCCTGCCTTTACAAGAACTTTGGCTTGTACTCTGCGTGAAATGGGAGATGGTTCGCTGAGATGTGACTTAATGTGATTTACTTTTTTCAAGGACCATTTTTTTTTTTAAAGCTTTATTGGAACATTCAGATATACACAGAAATAGAGTAGCTATATATGCATGTCTCCATCACCCGTCTTCAGTAAAGCTCCGCTCTTTGCTCATCTTGTTTTATGTTTTTCCTCAGGCCTACACCATCTTCGGCTCCTCACCCCACCCTGGGGCGTTTTTTTAAAAAAATCTCAGACTGGATCACTGTTTTGCTTTTTAACTTTTACTCTGAAATGATCGGACTTGGAGAAAAGTTGTGAAAAGAGTGCCAAGGGCTCCCATAGACCCTTTGCCCACCTTCTAATGTTGGGGGGATGACTGTACCGTGGCACAGTTCTCAAAGCTGAGAAATGAACATCAGTCCGATACTATTTGGATATCACCAGTTTTTCCTGCTACGTCCTTTTTCTGTTCCAGAACCCCACGCTGCATTTAGTTGCTGTGTCTCCTCCAATCAGTGACCCTTCCTTAGCCTGGTCTGGTCTTTTCTGTCCATCAGTTGGACATCCAGGCTGTTTTCACTTTTGGGCTGTTACGAGTCCTGCTCCTTGGGAACATTCACGTACAGGGTTTGTGTGGACATGTTTTCATTTCTCTTGGATATTAGCTAGGAGTTATTGTAGAACAATAATCCTGTTTTGAACCATTTCACAAGGGTCACTCCTGCACACCACAGTTGAGGGCGGAAGCAGGGAGACTCTTGGGAATGCTGGAGGGAAACGGGCCGAGGCACCTCATCAGCAGGGGAGATACTGGGAGGCCCTTGCCGTGTGGTGTATTTTGGTGTTTGAGCCAACACACCTTCCTTAAAAGACATGGTGTGTGAGAGAGACTCAATCATGTTTCTGTGAACTACCCATGTTCTTGGCCCATTTTTCTGTTGGGTTTTGGTGGTGGTCTCAATTTCTTAGAGCCTTGTTGAAAAGGTTTTTTTGTTTGTTTTTGTTTTAGCTATTTGCCTTTATGGTGTGTGTTTGACATACTGAAATTTATTTTTTAATCTTGTTTCTTCCTTCCTTCCTTCCTACCTTCCTCCCTACCTAAGTCCAGCGTGGAGCTTGAACTCACAACCCTTAGATCAAGAGTTACATGTTCTCAATGACTGAGCCAGCCATGCCCTGAAATTTATTTTTATGTAGTTAAATTTAATAATCTTTTCTGACCTTTGGGTTTGTCCTAGTCAGGAGCCTTCCCGACTCTTAGGTTATGAGGAATTCAGCCCTATTTTATTCTGGTAAATATGTATATATATTGTGATATGGATCCAAACTGCACTGCCATCAAAACTCGGTGTGAATGACATTTTTGTCCTTGCGTGTATGTTAACTTGTGTGTGTGTAAGCTTCGAGAAGAGCCCTGTTTGTCCTAACACCAGCACCTAGAACAGTCCTGCTCAGTGTCGGGGCTCAGTGAACACTTACACATTGAATCTGTAGCAGAAAATCGTAGGAGTAGAATCCCGGAGGAAAGGTTTTATGCCCTTGTGAATAATTTTTCAAGTTAAACACCCAACTTGCCCTCCCCTGCGGTTCCTCGTACTCTGCTTCCTCTGGCGATGCAGGGGGTACCTCCGGGTGCTCCCCGTTCGCTGGTCGGCCACCGCAGCCGGGTCTGGGCTTCTACCCCTCCACGGAAACGCACTGGTGTGTGTTGAGGCCACTTAACACGGTGCCATCAGTGGGCAGTGCTGTGTGTCCTGCTTTACAGAACCCCTCAGCCGCATTGTTATTGTTCATCCCCTAAAACAGTGTCGACGATGGTGCTGACAGCAGCTGTGTATGTGAGGCCGGTCAGAGGGGACGCCAGGCGCTTTCACACATTGAGTCCTCACAGCACCGTGAGGACAGAGGACTGTCTGAGGCCCCCGAGCCGGGACACAGCCTGGCCCTCGGACGTGTGAGTGCGCCCTTGGTCCGGGTGAGAGGAGGACGACACAGGGCGGTGGCTAGTGAGAGCTGCACAGTTGGCTCTTAAGGGCAGGTATGGTCGGGATGTGCTGAGTGATTAGTGACAGGAACTCTGCACTCGCCGTGCTTCCTGTGGTTATGATTCAGCTTAATGTGGACATGACTGAGTTGTTCCGTTTCTCATCCTCTAAGCAGGGTAGCAATTTTTAATTTTTACTTTTTTAAACTTTTAGTTTTTAAAGTTTATTTATTGTGTGTGTGAGAGAGAGAGCGTGTGCGAAAAGGGGAGGAGCAGAGAGAGAGGAAGGGAGAGAATCCCAAGCAAGATTTGCCCTGTCAGCGCAGAGGCCCGTGTGGGGCTCGAACTCACGAACCCTGAGATCATGACTTGAGCTGAAGTCAAGAGTCGGACGCTTAACCAACTGAGCCACCCAGGTGCCCCTAGATTTTAGTTTTTATTTCCTTAAGTGATCTGCATGTCCACCATGGGGCTTGAAGTCACGACCCCAAGATCAGGAGTTGCACGCGCTTCTGACTGAGCCAGCCTGGTGCCCGTAAGCTGGGTAGCAATTTGAGGAATGTGTGTTGGCCACTTGCTCAGTCTGATGGTTTTAGTCACGAGCGCAGCGATGTTAAGGTCTGCGAATGTTCACGTCTGGAAGCCGGGCGAGGCCAGGATGGGCCTGGAGCGTGTTTGTGAGCCATTGTAAGGCAGGACGCCAATCCAAGCCCATTGTCCAAACCCTGCTGTTGAGCTGTCTTCTCGCCAGCCCCCTTTGGGAATAGCCTTGCCAGCTGGCTTTCAGCAGCATAGAGGCCAGGATATTTTTAGTTTACGGAGCAGTGTATCCAGACTGTCAGGTCCCTGAGGCCATTAATAGCTCAGGTTAGAGAAGGTAAGGTGACAGCAGTCCAAGAGGGCAGCAGCTGCCTAATTGGGTCAGGCCTATTGTCATGCAGCGGGTCAGCTGCGTCCAGCAGGCAAGGATTTTGGTGGAAGATGATTTCTCGTGTCTGGACTGGAGATCATGGGCATACCCAGATAATCCTGTTGCCCTGTGCACATCACCCCTCTGGTCTTGTGGTTCCATTTTCAACCTTTGTCATCTTTTTTGTGGGGGGATGTGGGGTGAGGGAGTACATTCAAGAATTTACTTCCAGTATTGCACTTGATTTTTCCTGAATCATACTGTCTTGAACTTCAAAATAGACTCCTTCCTTCATTCTGATGGTCAACATTTTGGGGGATAAGTTTGTTTGCCACAGTTTATGTTGCTTATTATTGGGGAGTGGAAATGAGATTTCTAGGGACAAGGACAGTTAACTGTATAATTGTGTATAGCTGTATAATTGTGTACTTTATTTGGTACAACATAATGTACCTATACGTATATATATATGTGTGTGTGTGTGTGTGTATGTATATATATATATATATATACATACATACACACACATATATACATATGTAACGTAGTGAGAATAAGTTACAAAAAATATTTCACAAAGACAAATACCATGTGATTTCACTTATATGTGGAATCTAAAAAACAAAACAAATGAATACACGAAAGCAGAAACAGACCCATAAATACAGAGAACAGACTGATGGTTGCCAGAGGGGAGGGGGTCGGAGAGATGGGAAAAATGGGTGAAGGGGGACGGAAGTACAGGCCTCTAGTTACGGAGTGATTAAGTCACGGGCACGGAAGGTACAGCATAGAGGATATAGTCAGTGGTGCTGTGATAGTGTTGTATGGTGACAGATGGTGGCCACCCTTGCAGGGCAGAGCATGATGCATAGAATTGTCAGGTCACTTTGTTGGACACTTGAAACTCATCTAACTACTTCAATAAAACAATATTTCATAAATGACTACATGCTTAGAAGTTATTTGAAAGTTATTTCTGGCTCTCAAAATATAAGTAATGTGTGTGTCTAATATCAGAAGAGTTAGCTAGTTGAGGAATCAGAGCCAAAATGTTTTCCTGGACCTGAAGTACTTTTGTCAAGAGATTAAATACATAATTACTGAATTTACTAAAGAAGTAGATCTTCAGTGAACAGTTGATTCTATCGGGGCATCTGGCTGGCTCAGTCAGAAGAGCATGTGACTCTTGATCTTTGGGGTTGGGAGTTCGAGCCACATGCTGGGTGTAGAGATTACTAAAAAAAATAAAGAAACTTAAAAAAAAAAAAAAAAAAAAAACAAGAGTTCTAGGGGTGCCTGAGTGGCTCAGTTGGTTGAGTGTTTGACTCTTGATTTTGGCTGAGGTCATGATCTCAAGGTTCATGGGATCAGGCTTGTGCTGACAGTGTAGAGCCTGCTTGGGATTCTCTATCCTTTGTTCTCTGCTCTCCCCACCCCTCTCGCGTGCATGCTCTCTCAAAATAAATAAATAAACTAAAAAAACCTGTTGTAGCATTAATAAATATGTGATTATTTTAGTGGTACCTCAGCTAAGTATTTTAACACAATTCTGGAAAACCTTCATCTTTCTGAACGGCACTAAGTTCTAGTACAAGGACATACTAAAAATGGTTAGAACTAATTTTCCTGAGAGTTGGCCCCTGTTAAATGACGTGTTTTTTCCTTAAGAATTTTTTTAAAACCTATTTTAATATGTATTAAAAATATATTTGAGAATGCTTCAATTTCAGAAAAAATGTTCGTTTAGTACATTTCAAATCAGTAAAGTAAATGGAAGGTTTGAAAGAATGTGCTTTGCAAAGTTACTTTGAAAGAACTGGCCAGGGAAGCTGATGAGATTTTGAGGTGGTGAACTTTGAAAGTACATTTCACCCTTGAACAATGTGGGGGGTTAGGAATGCTGACTGCTGTGCAGGTGAAGATCCGCATGTACGTTTGACTACCCCCCCCCAACCCTAACCTTCCAATAACATAGTTGATTAACATGTATTTTGTATCATATACTGTATTCTCACAAAAAGTAAGCTAGAGGAAAGAAAACGTTATCTTCAGGAAGAGAAAATAAATTTTATAGAACTGCACTATATTTATTGAAAAAGACCTGTGCATTTCAAACCGGTGTTGTTCAAGGGTCAGCTGTATTGGTTTTGAATTGTCCCCAGAATCCATACTTACAAGATTGCACCTCTTAAAAGTTCTCATCACAGGAAAAGAATTGTGATTATGTGTGGTGATGGATGTTGACTTGTGGTGATCATTTTGTAATATTTGCAAATATTGAATCATGTCATACACCTGAAACTAATATGTTAGGTCAGTTAAAAAAAAGTGTATTTTACATTTGTGTATTACTTTATACTGTTCAAATACATTTTTATCAGGTCTGTACAGAAATGGTCACATTTCTATTGGTAAAAAGTTGGGTTTTTTTGTTTTTGTTTTTAGTTTATTTATTTTTAATTTTTTTTTTTTAACGTTTATATTTGAGACAGAGAGAGACAGAGCATAAATGGGGGAGGGCCAGAGACAGGGAGACACAGAATCTGAAACAGGCTCCAGGCTCTGAGCTGTCAGCACAGAGCCTGACGCGGGACTCGAACTCACGGACCAAGAGATCATGACCTGAGCCGAAGTCGGACGCTTAACCGACTGAGCCACCCAGGCACCCCTAGTTTATCTATTTTTGACAGAGACAGAGTGAGAGCATGAGCTGGGGAGGGGCAGAGAGAGAGGAAGACATAGAATCCGAAGCAGGCTCCAGGCTCCAAGCTGTCAGTACGGAGCCCGACGCGGGGCTCAAACTCACGAACTGTGAGATTATGACCTGGGCCGAAGTCGGACGCCCAACCGACTGAGCCACCCAGGCGCCCCTATTGGTAAAAAGTTTTGAGCATGCCCTACAAATAGAGATGTATGTACTTATTTATGAACTATACATTTTGCTCTACCAAAATATGGTATATATTGTAAAACATGGAAAAAGCTAAAGGGGCAATGAGATAAAATGAACTAGACTCAGATCATCTGGTATTTTCTCCTCTGTTCGTTGAGGTGGGATCACTCCATTTAGCAACTGCTAGACTAGAAGACTGTATGAAGTTTAGCGTTTACTTGGAGCTAAGTTGTTTGTGTAAGAAACACGACTAACCACCCTCTTTTTGAAGCACTCAGTGCCGTTAGTGTCTATGACCATCAGTTTCTCAAGGTGCTTTGTGCCTTCCTCCTTGGTGGCTCTGGTGGGCCCCGCGCTAGATCTTGGTCGGACCCGGTCTCCTGTACCCTACCATCTTTCTGTCTTCTCTTTGGACGTGTTTTACCAGGGCCATCATTTTATCTACCTCCCCGGAGCTGGAGACTTCAGAATTAGGTCCTCAGTTCTGACATCACTCTTGAGCTCACGACTTGATTAATAATCCAGTTGCTTGCCCAGTTCCCATAGTCAGCCTCTTTGTGTCCCCATCTGAGCTGTTTGATGCTCCTCCCGACCTGCTGCTCCTTTACATTCTCTGTTAATGACACCTTCGTTACCCAGAATCGAAGGTCAGAGAAACCTGTGGTTGTCTCTCTTTCTGCCATCTGTCAGCCACCAACTGGGAAAATACTCCATCTCTCCCCTTCCCTCACAGCTTCACTTCTTTCCCTGCACTATTGGAATAACCTCCTAATTGGTCTAACGTGATTCTTGTCCAGTCTAGCCGCCACACTGCAGCCAAGTGATTAATCTGAAATGCACATCCAGCCCAAGAAGATCCCTCAGTGGCTTTCCATCACCTGCTGATGGAGGCCATGCTCCCTGAACTGTGGCCACTGCCTCTCGTGAGCCCCTGTTGGCTCCACGGCCCCATCCCTTAGCTCTCTGCTCCTGCTTCAGCCTCCAGTAATACCTGTTTATTTCCTTCCCAGTGTACCCTCTTTAACTTTTCAAAAAATGTAACACACACACTCCTCTAGCTTAGAGGAGTCTCCTAGTTCCCCTAGTTCAAGAAACTGCAGCTTTCTGCCTCCCATTTCTCTGTCCCCGGTGCCAAGCCTTTCAGCTACAGCTGGTTCTCCTGGTGCGTGTTTCTCTGTCTTGGAATTACATTGTGTTTTTGCTTCTGGACTCTTCACTCTTAGGCTTTGTCTTTGTCTTACCGGGGGAGATGAGTGTCAGCTCTTTCACCGGCTTCTGCCTCATGCCTCACTTTTGCATCCCTCCTTTTCCCAACAGAGTTGTGCGTTTTTGTTAGATCGATGCTCCTTAGGCTAGTCTCTTAGAAAAATTATTAAATACAATTTGTGTATTTCTTTATTTTACATGTATTGATGCTCTGGGGTTATGGTTGCTTTTTAAAGGAGCCCAGGTCAACATTTTTTTTTAACTCGTTAATGAGGGAACTATTGAGATGTTATCAGTTTAAAGAAGAATTTAGGGGTGCCTGGGTGGCTCAGTTGGTTGAACGTCTGACTCTTGATATTGGCTCAGGTCATGATCTCATGGTTTGTGGGTTTGAACCCCTCATCGGGGTCTCTGCTGTCAGCACAGAGTCTGCTTCAGATCCTCTGTCCCCCTTTCTCTTTGCCCCTCCCCCACTTGTGTATGCAGTCTTGCCCCCAAAATAGATAAACGTTAAAAAAAATTTTAAAGGAGAATTTAGACAAAACATACGTTATCAGGAATGCCACAATGAAGTTACAAGTGGATGTAAAATTTGTCTGTATCAACAGGGGAATAATCATTTGCATTCCTCAGGACAAAACGTTTATTTCTTTGGATAAGAAATAATTTGCCAGGGCGCCTGGGTGGCCCAGTCGATTGAAAGTCCAACTTTTGGTTTCAGTTCAGGTCACGATCGTAGGGTTGTGGGATTGAGCCCCATGTCAGGCTCTGCACTGAGCATGGGGCCTGCTTAGGATTCTCTCTCTCTCTCCCCCTTTGCCCCCTCTGCCGCTTGCATGCTGTCTCTCTCTAAAAAAAAAAAAAAAAAAAAATTGCCTTCTCACACCTGCCTTCTCATATTTTCTATAACTTACAGAGTTTGTGAAGCAGCTCAGAGAAAGGAGTAGGGCCCCGTAAACTTAGATAACCTTAAGGATGCACTGGACAGGGCACCCTGTCATTGGGTCTATTTCATGGCCTTTCACAGTCTTTCCTGACCTCTTTCCCGTTTGGAGCATAATGATGTCAAAGAAATATTGTTCTTGGTAACAGAAAAAGGCTGGTCCCATTAGGGTTGCAGGTGCAGCAAGAGTGTTAACCATATGGGCCACCTTGAGTTTGCTCTTGAACAACACTGAGGTCACAAATCAACTTCTGTCCTGAAGTTTTCATGCAGAATCTAAGATTGGGTGTTTGTTTGTTTGTTTGTTTGTTATTTGAAAGGGTTCAAGTGAGCGAGGGGCAGAGAGAGAATTCCATAAGGGGCAGAGAGAGAGAGAAGCAGGGCTCACTTGAAGTGGGACTTGCGTTTTTACACCAATGGGGCTAGTGTTCACAAACCTAGTGGTTTGTTTTCTTGTTTTTGTGTCTTGTTTTGTTTTTTTTTTTTTACCTGAAACAGGACTTGAGTTCACCCTATGGGGGACTTGAACTTACAAACCATGAGATCATGACTTGAGCCACAGTCAGATGCCTAAGCCCAAGAAACTTTCTCCTCCTTATTTTTACCTGTAGTACGTATAAAGTTGGGTAAATTATTCTCTTACCAAGGCTCCAAAATTTGCTGCGGTTCCTGACCTGCCAGCTGTTCCTTACCACCTTGAGGCCGTGATGTTGTATGCCAGGACCCCTCCACGCTGGCTTTTCCTGAGAGGGCTTTGTAGACATGAGATCCATAAATAAAGTTGACCTTGATTCCTTAAAAGTGGCTTGTCATGCCTGAGTCACTGAGAATCATTCTCAAATAGGACACACATCAGGTAAGGCCTTGGTTTGCGTAATTGAATCACTTAATTATATTCTGATTAGAGAGAGGACAAATTTTTATTGAACCTACAGAAATAACTAAATAGCTCTGAAAAGTACAAAGCCTAAGAGTGTATCTTTTTCTTATTTTTAAGTAAGTATTTTTAGGAAACACTGCATTAATAAAGTACTGTTTTTTTTTTGTTTGTTTTTTAATATTGTTCTTTTTGTTATGATCTCTAATTGGTAGGTTGTCATCCTGTTTTTTTTCTTTTTAATGTTTTACTTATTTTTGAGAGAGAGAGAGAGAGAGAGAGAGAGAGCAGCGGAGGGACAGAGAGAGAAAGGGAGACGGAATTCGATGCAGGCTCCAGGCTCTGAGCTGTCAGCACAGAGCCTGACGTGGGTCTCGAATCCACCAACCGTGGGATCATGACCTGAGCTGAAGTCAGACGCTCAACTGACTGAGCTGCCCAGGCGCCCCCATCCTGTTTTCTATCAAAACGTAGGAATCCTTGGTACCAGAGACAGCTCAAGAGATCTTCATATTTGTCAGGAAACCACCTGATGTGTGTAGGCTCTTTTAAGACTCTGTCTTCCTAATAACACGTTAATTTGGTTATCTTTTCCAGGTTCATATTGAGATCCATTGAAAGCCTTCTGCTGACTGACAAAGGCAGGTCATCAGGCTACCACACCAGAAAACACGCAGCATGAGGGACAGAGTGGGGGCTCTGGGCACCCGCCCCGGGAAGGTGAAGGGGGCAGGAGGGGACTCAGACAAGTTGCCGTGTGGACTTGAAGCAGCACAGGGGGAGAGCCCTTGCCCGTCCTCCCGGATGCACATGCCTGTGGATGACGTAGATGGAACTTCACAGAATGAGGAGTTGTCAACGGAAGTGAAAAATGCTCTGAGTGAGGTCAGCCTCTTGCTTCACAGTGGCAACAAAGCTCTTCCGTGTTTGAAAGAATCATTAAGAAGTTCAGCTCCCGCGGCGGCCCAGAGCAAGACTGTGGATCTGTCCTGTGCTCCTGCGGGAGAGCATTGTGCTGGGGTGTCGTGTTGGGGTGGGGGAGCTCTGGCGAGGGGCTGGCCGGGAGGAGGGCTCAGGGCCAGCGACAGCCACAGAGGATGGTGCCACAAAGGAGAGCCTTGGGGGCCAGGACTGCCGTGCCTTCAGAAACGGTCAGAAGTGGGGATTTCTGAGGAGGACCCGCCAAGTGCTCTTCTAGAGGGGCGAGACTCCGAGTCAGAACTGTCTTGCCTGCATCTCGTCCGGTCAACACTGCTGCGCGCACGCCCCGAAGTATGCCTGACTGATGAGACAGAATGTGTTTTCCTTGGCCGTTCAAAGCCCGCGTTTTCAGAGCAAACAGAATACAAGAAAACGCTCTCACGTGTACGAAGTCCCTCAGCCGATCTGCAGACAACACCAGGCTTTGGAGGTCGCGAATCCGTTTTGCTGTAGTTAAGGTGCGAGCACAACAATAAAAGCAGTGAGATTAATTTTAAAAGCTGTCTTAGGATGATTTCTTCGACACTGGTCTGGATGCCTGTTACGGGGCAGTGAGGTTCCTGCCTCAGTTGGTGTGAGCAGAGGAAGTGGAAATGAAAGTCCTGGGAAGTTGTTGGTGCGGGAGGAGATTTTTGAGCCTCCTTTAAATTGTGCTCAAAACACATTGAGGATTGGGCTGCCACTTCAAGGAGAACATTAATACATCCCGTATCAGTATCAGGTTAGAACGTGAAGACTTCACAGAATTCTTTATGGATCTTCAGCACTCATTGCCAAGGGCTACTGCCCCAGGTACTGTGTCCCCAGGCCGTCTGCTCGGCTGCTGTTTGTACAAGCCAGCCCCTCCGTAGTTGACAGCTGTCCCCATTTCCGCATTCTGTAGAATAATTTTGGGCTGCAGCACAATTTGACTTCTATCCTCACGTCTCCTCTCCTTCCACTTGAAACGCCATTTAAATGGAGGCCCTACAGTGAAAGTTGCAATATTAAATGTACTTTTAGTATAGTCCTTTCTCAAACTGGGAGCCCTACCAGTGTCGCCTAAAATAAAAGCAAGCTTGGGACTTGTCTGCTGCAGCTCAGCTGGGGAGAGACGGACCTAGTGTTTCCCTTACAAGAAGGTTCCAGTTCCTAGGAGTGGAGGTATCTCTTATACTAACATTTTCTCTGAGGTAACGCCTCTGGTTGTTGATAACTTCGATAAAGGTCACTTCAGAGCGTGGAGTTTTTAAGGAGTCCCAAAGTGAGACTTCACCGTTTTCGGGGCTATCAATTGCCTGTATCTGTTTGTGTGCTGTGTCAGTGTTTTGGGAAAGTGAAAAATGACAACTTGTTACTTAGCATAATAAATGTCTTATTTTAAGTGTGTATAGCCTTGGCTCCCCTTGTCTTTCATCAACGCTGCCTTCCTCGTACTGAGAAGTCTCTCGGCGCCAGTCCAGGTATGCTGCTGGTTTAGAAGACCAGAAGCAAAGCCTGAAAAACCGAGAAGCCAGGTCGGAACTCAGCTCTCACTTTCCTCCCAGGATATAGCGAGAGGTGCTGTGATTCTCTGGGGCGGTGCTCACCACGATCACGGCCAGGGTGAAGGATGGTTGGGGCAGTGAAAACCCTGGTTAGAGGACCCCCCGTTTGGGGTCAGTGATGGACGGTGAGGCGAGGACACAGGGAAATGTTTTACAATGGGAACTGTTTTCTTGTCAAGCCCTCCCCTGCGCCCTACCTTTGTTTTAAACTAAGTCTACTCCTTTGGGACAGAACTTTCCATGACCCATCGACTGTTTTATTTCCTTTGTTTTATAAGTTACAAGTGTATACATTTTCAACCAATTGCAAAGAACAAATCTGGAATTCTCTATTTAGTACCAGATGCTAGCTTAATAAATTTGGAATATCTGGGGCACCTGGGTGGTTCAGTCAGTTGAGCATCTGCCCGGCTCAGGTTATGATCTCGTGGTTTGTGAGTTCGAACCCTGCATCAGACTCCCTGCTATCAGCGTGGAACCCGCTTCGGATCCTCTGCCCCACGTTTTCGTTGTTTGCCCCTCCTCCGCTGTGTGCTCACTCAGTCGCTCGCTCTCAAAAATAAATGTTAAAAAAAAAAAAAAAAAGGCCTCAAGATATTGAGGTTGGTTGTGAGATCGAGTCCCTGTGTTGGGGCTCTGTCAGTGCTGTCAGCGTTGAGCCTGCTTGGGATTCTCTTTCCCTCTCTGCCACTCCTCTGCTTGTGCCCTCTCTCAAATCAACTGGAAAAAAAAAAACAACAAAAAACTGGGATGTCTTCATGTGGTTATATCCTAAGGTATGTGGTTTTTAAAAATTCTTTTTAATGTTTGTTTATTTTTGAAAGAGCCTGAGCGGGGCAGGGGCAGAGCTAGGGAGACAGAAACTGAAGCAGGCTCCACGCTTTGAGCTGTCAACACAGAGCCTGATGTGGGACTCGAACCCACAAACTGTGAGGTCATGACCTGAGCTGAAGTTGGACCCTTAACTGACTGAGCCACCCAGGTGCCCTAGGTATGTTTTTTTCTGAATTCTGGTTTGAGGAAACTTCACAATAACTTTTTTCTTTTTAAAAAAAATATATTTTTTTTAACGTTTTATTTATTTTTGAGACACAGAGAGACAGAGCATGAACAGGGGAGGGTCAGAGAGAGGGAGACACAGAATCTGAAGCAGGCTCCAGGCTCTGAGCTGTCAGCACAGAACCCGACGAGGGCTCGAACTCACGGAGCGCGAGATCATGACCTGAGCTGAAGTCGGCCGCTTAACCGACTGAGCCACACAGACGCCCCCACAATAACTTTTTTGTTTAATATTTTTTAAATGTTTATTTTGAGAGAGGAGAGAGTGAGTGGGGCTGTGGGGCAGAGAGAGAGAGAGAGAGAGAGAGAGAGAGAGAGAAAATGAATCCCAAGCGGGCTCCTCACTGACAGCATGGAGCCGGACCTGGGGCTCATTCTCACTAACTGTGAGATCATGACCTGAGCTGATATCAAGAATCAGACACTGAACGGACTGAGCTACCCAGGCGCCCCAATCATTTTAAATTTAGAAACACTCCCCATGGTACAAAATCTTGGATTTGGTTATTCACTTTTGGAAATCATAATTTTTTTCTTTATATTTTATTTTTTTAATGCTTATTTTTGAGAGAGACAGCATTAGCGGGGGAGGGGCAGAGAGAGAGGGTGACACAGAATCCAAAGTAGGCTCCAGGCTCCCAAGCTGACAGCAGAGAGCCCGATGCCGGGCTTGAACCCACGAACCGCGAGATCATGACCTGAGCCGACGTTGGATGCTTAACTGACTGAGCCACTCAGGTGCCCCTGGAAATCATAATTTTTAACGTTAGAATGAAAGAACCAATTTAACATTGGTCTTGAGGTGATTATGGAGTTAGTTGCAAGCCTATAAAGAATAAGAAATTAAACTTGCATTGAAATAGATCCTTGTATGATGACTGGTTTTGTAAATAACAAAGCATGTGTTATTTGGAGCTTGCTGTAAATCACTGTATTCAAAACTTCACACAGACCATTTACACATTTTCACATAGAAAAGAAATGTACTGTAGAATTCTCCCTATATTCTCCCACAGATAATTAAAAAATTCGCCTTTTTAAACCTTCCAAGGAGATAGAATTAAGGATCTTCTAAACTAGAAGATCTCAGAGATAGAAACTGTGCTGTTCAGCACTGGCTAGTGGTGGAAGTTTTGAAACACACCCCAAGTGATACCACATTCAGTGTAGACATTTGAAGTTAGAGACCTAGGATTTTATTTATTTGTTTGTTTGTTTATTTGAGAGAGCATGTGGCATGCACATGAGTGGGGAAGGAGCAGAGGGAGTGAGAGAAATATTTTTTAATGTTTATTTTTGAGAGAGAGAGAGCCTGAGTGGGAGAGGGGTGGAGAGAGAGGGAGACACAGAACCCCGAGCAGGCTCCAGGCCAGCTCAGACCCCGACGTGGAGCTCGAACTCCCGAACCGCGAGGTCATGACCCAATCCGAAGTCAGATGCTTAGCCGACTGACCCACCCAGGCACCCCTAAGGGAGAGAGAGACTCTTAAGCAGGGTGCAGGGCTCAATCTCCCAACCATGAGATCATGAACTGAGCCAAAATCAAGAGTTGGATGCTTATCTGACTGAGCCACTCAGGTGCCCAGAGACCTTGAAATTAAAAAAAAAAAAATTAACATTTATTCATTTTTGAGAGTGAGAGAGCGTGAGTGGGGGAAGGGCAGAGAGAGAGGGAGACACAGACTCCCAGGCAGGCTCCAGGCTCTGAGCTGTCAGCACAGAGCCCAACACGGGGCTCGAACCCATGAACCGCAAGATCACGACCTGAGCTGAAGTCGGTTGCTTCACTGACTGAACCACCCAGGTGCCCCCCGAGACCTTGGATTTAATAGGATGGTTTGCTTCTACTTGGCTCCCTTTCCTTCTAAAATGTTAACCTCTTCTTTTCCAATTTTATTTTTACCAAAACGTGATCAATCAGATCAGTTTAAAAGGCATTTGTGTACTTCCATTTGTGCTTCAAGCCCTGCAGGCTTTGTTGAGCTGTATGTTGGCATGACTGAAATTTGACTAGAAAAGACTGTGTGCAGAGGGGCTTGCTGTTTAGGATAGGCCATCTTCACAGGATACGTTTTTTTTCCTGGGACAGGTGATCTTGCTTTGCGGCGGCATATGGTGGAACGGAAGTGTTTAGGGCGAATTGGGATGGCGTGTGGCAGCCCCACTGGATCCGACCTGCGCATTGTCATATTTTTTCAAAAATATTTTTTTTTTTTACTTTTGAGACAGAGACAGAGCACGAGCCGGGGAGGGGCAGAGAGAGGGAGGGACACAGAATCCGAAGCAGGCTCCAGGCTCTGAGCTGTCAGCACAGAGCCTGACGCTGGGCTCGAACTCACAGACTGTGACATCATGACCTGAGCTGAAGTCGGACGCTCAACCGACTGAGCCACCCAGGCACCCCAGTCATCTTTGTGGCATGTCCCCATTGGGTCTGAGGAGTCCGTCAGTGCTGTTGCCTTCTGGTAAACAGATGAGTTATTTCCTGGAGCAAGAGTGGGCTTTGCTGCGGTTTTTCTCTGGTGGTATCTTGAGTAGCTCTTTACGGTTTTCAAATTGTTTAGGTACGTAACAATGTAAGGAGTTGTTCTAGGGTGTCGCTGCCTCACCACAGTATTGGCAGAGGGGAATTCTGCAGTTAACTGTTTAATGCTTTCAGTGTTTTATCCTGTTTGCTGGTCTCCTGCATACTGAGGCTTCTGTTTCTGCTCTTGGAAAATGAGTAATTTGTTTGAGAATTTGGAAATAGGCTCCATGTTCTAACTCTGGAAACTTCTCTCCTATTACACAGAAGTCTGCCAGCACTCTGCACCGCTGCTTGTTTAGATGACATGGAAGGGGGGGGGGGGCGCCTGGGTGGCTCAGTCAGTTAAGCGTCCGACTTCGGCTCAGGTCGTGATCTCGCAGTTCGTGAGTTCGAGCCCCGCCTCGGGCTCTGTGCTGACTGCTGGGAGCCTGGAGCCTACTTCTGATTCTATGTCTCCCTCTCTCTGCCCCTCCCCTGCTTGCACTCTGTCTCTCTCTCTCTCTCAAAAATAAATTAACATTAAAAGTTTTTTTTAATAAAAAATAAAAACATTTCAACATTTTGGGGCACCTGGGTGGCTCAGTTGGTTAAGCATCTGACTTCGGCTCAGGCCATGATCTCACGGTCCGTGAGTTCAAGCTCACAGCTGTCAGCCTGTCGTCACAGAGCCTGCTTTGGATCCTCTGTCCTCCTCTCTCTCTCTCTGCCCCTCCCCTGCTTGTGCTCTCCCAAAAACAAATATTAAAAATAAACGAAAACATTGCAACATTTGGAATTTCTGTTGAAATCAGTCTCCTTTTTTTTCTGTTAGGGATTCTCTAACAAGAATATCTTAGTCAAACACCACACTTTGGTTGCACGTAAGTACTAAGTATTGGGTTGAACATAACATACAGTCTGGTATTCCTTATTCCCTGTATTTGTCACGCGGTCTCTGAAAAGGGTCCTGGAAGATTGGAACCAGCCATTTTACTTTAACATTTACATCATTTAATATGGTGAATATCACACCAAAAAGAAAAAAAAAAAGACTTTGTTTCTCTGTCAGCTTCCTGTAGGTTAGCCATGAGTTTGTCTTTTGCCCACAAAAGCAATAAAATACCAGGACTTCACTCTCAGACTTGACCTTGATTACTTCACTAAGATTCATAACAGATGGTGCTTCGGGCTTTAGTGTGTTGGGAGGAGGCAGGGTGATCCAGAAAAAGGGACAAAAATGCCCAGTTGGTTCTAGATGAGAATCTTTCAGGCCGAGGGACCTGGCCCAGTCAGGAAGACACCACAGGGCTTAAATCCTGTGGAGGGGGAGGCCTCTTTTCTCGGAAAAATGTGATGGCTTTTTCATAATTTAAGTATTTTGATATGGCTATTAGCATGACCGAAGAAACCTGTTTTTATGTTTTTTTTAAACCTGCTTATTGACTTCTACAGGGCAGTTTTTTTGTTTTGTTTTTTTTAATGTTCGTTTATTTTTGAGAGAGAGAAAGTAAGAGCGCACACTAGCAGGGGAGGGGCAGAGAGAGAGGGAGACACAGAATCTGAAGCAGGCTCCAGGCTCCGAGCTGTCAGCACAGAGCCTGAAGTGAGGCTCGAACCCACAGACTGTGAGATCATAACCTGAGCTCAAGTCAGACACTTAGCCGACCGAGCCACCCAGGCCCCCTAGTATAGGACTTTTTTGAAGGTAGTTCTTATTTTTGTAGCTATGGGGGGGCATTGCCCATTGCACATCAGATTGGCAGATGAGGTCAAATACAGTATGAAGAGGTCATCCGTTACAAAATGGTCTTTATTAATCTGGACACATTCAATTTTTTTATTAAAAATTTTTAAAAATATTTATTATTGAGAGTACAAGGGGCGGGGGAGGCAGAGAGAGAGGGAGACACAGAATCCGAAGCAGGCTCCAGGCTCTGAGCTGTCAGCACAGAGCCCGACGTGGGGCTCGAACCCACAAACCGTGAGATCGTGACCTGAGCCGAAGTTGGACGCTCAACCGACTGATCCACTCAGGTGCCCCATGTTCCTGATGTTTTAAATTATGGGGTACTATATAAGTAACAGCTTCACTATTTTCTCCATTTCCCTATGCATTTGTAACTGACAGAGGTTTTTTAAAAATTTTTTTAATGTTTTAAAAAAAATTTTTTTTTTTTTAACGTTTATTTATTTTTGAGACAGAGAGACAGAGCATGAACAGGGGAGGGGCAGAGGGAGAGGGAGACACAGAATCCGAAACAGGCTCCAGGCTCTGAGCTGTCAGCACAGAGCCCGACACGGGGCTTGAACTCACGGACCATGAGATCATGACCTGAGCCGAAGTCGGACGCTTAACCGACCGAGCCACCCAGGCGCCCCATAATGTTTTTTAATGTTTATTCAATTTTGAGAGACAGAGCGTGAGTGGGGGAGGGGCAGAAAGGAGAGAGACAGAGTCAGAAGTAGGCTCTGGGCTCCGAGCTGTCAGCACAGAGCTCAATGCGGGGTTCGAACCCACAAACCATGAGGTCATGACCTGAACTGGAATTGGCCGCTTAACCGACTGAGCCAACCAGGCGCCCCTGGGCACATTTTAAATGAATGGGTGCACATTTCAGTGGAACATTCTCCCCTCCCTCTGAAGGTGAGCGAGTGAAGCAGCCCCAGGGGATGGGGTGCTACTGCCCTGATGGTGTGTATTCATTGGACCCCAGGAGTGTTTTCAGTACCTGCCTAACTGGGGGCAAATGACTGGTGTGAATCAAGCCCCCCGCCTGCCAGTCATGTGAGGCTCACTTTTGCCACAAGGGGGAGCCACATGTTCACTTAGTGTCGCCTCAGGGCAGGCCTTGGTTATTTTCTGTTTATTTTGTTTATCCAAAGTTGAACTCTAAAAATGCTGGACTTAATTCAGCTCAGTATGGTTTGTGAAGCTCAGTGAGTGTGACTTATCAAACCTTACAACAAGATTTAACTCTTTAACCCAGTAGCCACAGATGGTGCTTCAAAACTAAGATCAATGTGTTGGAAAAATTGATTTAGTGAGTTTATTTTTTTATTATTTTTTAAAATTTATTTTGAGAGAGAAAGAGAATGAATGCAAGTGGGGGAGGGGCAAAGAGAGAAGGAGAGAGTATCCCAAACAGGCTCCGTGCTGTCAGCTCAGAGCGTGACGTGGGGCTCGAACTCATGAACCATGAGATCGTGAGCTGAGCTGAAGCCAAGAGTCGGACTCTTAATCGACTGAGCCACCCAAGTGACACTTGGTGGGTTTATTTTTTATTTCGGAGAGTGACTTTCAGTATGAAACCACATTTTCGTACCATAGCAACAAAAACAGTGGTTTTGTTGTGAGTGGACTTGTCACCTGTCCCACGTGATGCATACAGCCCCCCAGAGCAGCAGAGCCCTAGCGGGTCCCTTCACAGTGGTCGTGGATCGGTCCTGACTCAACTTGGGCCACGGTGGACTCGTCCTGAGCCCAACCCATGCGTGAGAGCCTCTTGGAATCCCTGATGGGGAAATGTTGCCACATGAACGCGTCGGTTTTCTGCTACAGAAATCACGACTCTAGATTTCTTTTGTGGTTCATAGTGAAATGCTTTTAAAACGTTGGAATCTGTTAAAATATTGGGAAGTGCTATTGTTCTGTAACATCAGTGAATTATTGCTACTGCCTTTTTGAAAAAGATCTGTCAGGGAATTTTCTTAAATGATAAATTGTGATAATAGAGTACATATAAATAGCTTATAAGCTATTTAATTTCTTGGAAATGTTCTGAGTACCACTTAGGACTTATTAAAATAAAGCAGTTTGTTTGAATAAACTCTAGGCTTCCTCTTTGTTAGCGGTTTCCGTTTTACTCTCTGGGGGGAAAATTGCTAGGATGTCGCTCCCTCTCTCCTGCTTGATTCAGATATGTAGTTATTCAAAGCTACTCTCATGGGTTTTGCAAGGTCACAAGACCTGGCATGAGTTTCTCATAAAACTCCTCTTCATGTTACAAAGCTTCGTGTCTTTATGTTCTCGCCCATATTTACTGTTCTTTCTCTCCCATATTTAGTTTCTTTTATGATGCTTTAGAATGAGAGTTTTTTAATAGAAGAATTTTAATTTTTTTTAATGTTTATTTATTTAGAGAGAAAGAGAGCACAAACAGGGGAGGGATAGAGAGAGAGAGGGAGGGAAAGAACCCCAAGCAGGCTCCATGCTGTCGGCACAGAGCCCAACACGGGGCTTAATCTCACAAACCAAGAGATCGTGACCTGAGCCAAAATCAAGAGTTGGGACGCTTAACCGACTAAGCCACCCAGGCACCCCTGAGGATGTTTTGTTAAAAGAGAAATTAATTGGGGCACCTGGCTGGCTCAGTCGGTTAAGCGTCCCGACTTTGGCTCAGGTTATGATTTCATGGTTCGTGGGTTTGAGCCTCATACTGGGCTATTTGCTGTCAGCACAGAGTCTGCTTCAGATCCTCTGTCCCCCTCTGTCTCTGCCTCTCCCCTTCTCGTTCTCTCTCTGTTTTTCAAAATAAATAAACTTAAAAAAAAAAAGAAATTAATAATACCTTATTCCAAAGAACTTTTCAAAATTGCCATCAGGGAGTCTGCCATGGAGCCCCCACCCCTGCCCAGTGAAAAGGCAGTGACTGTCTGCAGAACTCTCTTAATCTTCAGAATGATCCTGAAACACATTAGTTCTCACTGCATTGCTAAGGGTGTGGAGGAGAGATAGCATAGCTAGTAACTGACAAAATTATGATTTTTTTTACATTTATTTATTTATTTTGAGAGACAGAGAGCACAGTGGGGGAGGGGCAGAGAGAGGAGACACAGAATCCGAAGCAGGCTCCAGGCTCTGAGCGGTCAGTACAGAGCCCGATGCGGGGCTTGTACTCACAAACCGTGAGATCATGACCTGAGCCAAAGTCGGATGCTCAACCGACTGTCAGGCGCCCCTGACAGAATTATGATTTAAACAATTTGTTGGTCATAGTTTGTTTTTCATGGTTTTTTTCCTGCTCACTTCCTTTCAAGATAGTCGTTCAACATCTAGGAAGTATTCACTGGGCACCTCCTGTGTACCAGGCATCCTCATAGGTGCTGGAGACAGAGCAGTAAATAAAACCAAGCCTGGGGGTACCTGGCCAGCTCAGTCAGTAGAGTGTATGACTCTTTTTTCTTTTCTTTTTTTTTTTTAATTTCTTAACGTTTATTTATTTTTGAGACAGAGAGAGAGCATGAACGAGGGAGGGGCAGAGAGAGAGGGAGACACAGAACCGGAAGCAGGCTCCAGGCTCTGAGCCATCAGCCCAGAGCCTGACGCGGGGCTCGAACTCGTGGATCGTGAGATCGTGACCTGAGCTGAAGTCGGATGCTTAACCAACTGAGCCACCCAGGCGCCCCTTCTTTTCTTTTTTTTTAGTGTTTGTTTATTTTTGAGAGAGAGAAAGAGCATGAGTGGGGGAGAGGCAGAGAGAGAGAGAGAGGTCGACAGAATCCGAAGGAGGCTCCAGGCTCTGAGCAAGCTGTCAGCACAGAGCCTGACATGAGGCTTGAACTCACAGACTGCAAGATCATGACCTGAGCCGAAGTCGGATGCTCAACCGACTGAGCCACCTGGGCACCCCCATGTAACTCGTGATCTCAGAGCTGTGAGTTTGAGGCCCACGTTGGGCATAGAGATTACTTAAAAATAAATTAAAATGGGGCTCCCTGCCCTCTCAAAGCCCAGCAGTGCAGATTGGTTCCTCATTAAGTGATGAGTGAAGGAAGCAAGTTACGAACGTGTGTGAGTTGGGAATTTGAAAGGTCCTTGCTGTTATAAAAGTGCCGGTATTTGCTCTTTGACTTTCTGATTGTGGAAGTGAGAAAGTTCTGTCTAGAGAGGGTAACATTGAATTGTTTGGTATTGATAAGGTCTCCAGGGATGAGAGCTGTATTTCCCCCACTGCTTTATATTGAATCTTCTGTAACCTCGGGCTGTATTGGCCGTCAGCCTCAGGCTTTTCTACGGATTGTCCAAGATTAAAAAAAAAACCAGGGGCACCTGGGTGGCTCAGTTGGTTAAGCGTCCGACTTCAACTCAGGTCACGATCTCGCGGTCCGTGAGTTCGAGCCCTGCGTCGGGCTCTGGGCTGATGGCTCAGAGCCGGTTGCCTGTTTCCGATTCTGTGTCTCCCTCTTTCTCTGCCCCTCCCCTGTTCATGCTCTGTCTCCCTCTGTCTCAAAAATAAATAAACGTTAAAAAAAAATTAAAAAAAAAACAAAACCAAAAAACCAGGGTGCCTGGGTGGCTCAGTCAGTTAAGCATCCAACCCTTGACTTCGGCTCAGGGTCATGATCTCAAAGTTCATGAGATTGAGCCCCGTGTTGGGCTCTGCACCGACAGTGCGGAGCCTGCTTGGGATTCTCTCTCCCTCTCTCTCTGCTCTTCCTCTGCTTGCACCCTCTCTCTCTCAAAATAAATAAATAAACAACAACAATGATGACAACAACTTGAATGAATCTAAAGTTAGGAAAGTTATACCTGTACTACCCGGTACAGTAGCTACTACCCCATGTGACTATTTTATTTTATTTTTATTTTTTTAATTTTTTAATACTTTATTTATTTTTGAGACAGAGAGAGACAGAGCATGAGCAGGGGAGGGGCAGAGAAAGAGGGAGACACAGAATCCGAAACAGGCTCCAGGCTCCGAGCGGTCAGCACAGAGCCCGACGCAGGGCTCGAACCCACAAACCACGAGATCATGACCTGAGCCAAAGTCGGAAGCTCAACCGACTGAGCCACCCAGGCACCCCCACGCGTGACCATTTTAATTAAATGACACGAAAAATCCTGTTCCTCACACTAGCCACCTTTCTCTCAAAAGCATCTACGTGCAGTTAATAGCTATGACCCTGGCAGTGCAGACAAAGAACATTTCTATCATGGAAAGTTCTACTGGACAGAAGATACGTCACAGACGTACTTGTGATGAATTTGCTTTTTCAGGATGTGAAGATCTTTAATATATATTAGAATGTGTGATTTCACTTTTAACCCCCCACCTAAACAAGACAAAAACACCATTCTCTTGAAGTGGGGGGAAAAGGGATCATAAGTTTGCACATGATTTTCCAGAGGCTTTTGCTCTACAAGAGGGGATTGTCTTAGTCTCTTGCTTTTGATTGTATTCATGAGTGTCTTTGGGTTCTGTAGAGAAACAGAATCAACAGGATGGATATACATAGACGTGAAAGAGACTTAGGATGGTAACTGGCCTATGCAATCATGGAGGCTGAGACATGCCAGGATATGCTCTCTGCAAGCTGGAGAACCCAGAGAGCCAGTGATAGAACATTCCGGGACCAGAAGCAGGAGCTCCAGGGTCTGAGGACAAGAGAAGATGCATGTCCCAGATCCAGAAGAGAGAGGATTTGCCCTTTCTCTCTGCCTTTTTGTTCCACTCAGGCCCACGAAGCCTGCCCACGTTGGTTTGGGCAGATCTTTATTACTCAGTCTACTGATTCAAACGCTAATCTCTTATGGAAACACCCGCACCAGACACACCAGAAATAACACCTTACCAGCTCTCTGGGCATCCTTAGCCCAGTCAAGTTGACACGTAGAGTTAATCATCACAGTGAACCACTTCATGACCTTGAGATTGAGTTATGTGCTCCGGGCACCTGGGTGGCTCAGTCAGTTAAGCGTCCAACTCTTGGTTTCAGTCAGGTTATGATCTCACAGTTTGTGTGTTTGAGCCTCACACAGGGCTCTGTGCTGTCAGTGTGGAGCCTGCTTGGGATTCTCTCTCCCTTTGTCTCTGGCCCTCCCTCACTTATACACTCTCTCTCTCAGAATATATAAATAAACTTAAAAAAAATTTTTTTAAATTAAAAATAAGAGTCACATGCTCTACTGACTGAGCTGGCCAGGTGCCCCTCTCTTTGAAAGGAAGATGTGAAAATTTAGCACAGTGCCAGGGTGGAAGGTCTATCAGAGAGAATAACACCCTCTCTTTGTCTTTTTTTTATATGATTCTGTATATTTAAAAATGTATTTTAGGGGCACCTGGGTGGCTCAGTCGGTTGGGCATCCGACTTCGGCTCAGGTCACAATCTTGCGGTCCGTGAGTTTGAGCCCCGCGTCGGGCTGTGGGCTGACGGCTCGGAGCCTGCTTCCAATTCTGTGTCTCCCTCTCTCTCTGCCCCTCCCCCGTTCATGCTCTGTCTCTCTCTGTCTCAAAAATAAATAAGCGTTAAAAAAAATTTAAAAAAAAAATGTATTTTAGGGGTGCCTGGGTGGCTCAGTCGGTTAAGCATCCAACTTTGGCTCAGGTCATGATCTTGCGGTTTGTGGGTTCCAGCCCCACGTCAGGCTATGTGCTGACAGCTCAGAGCCTGGAGCCAGCTTAGGATTCTGTCTCCCTCTCTCTCTGCCCCTCCCCTGCTCGTACTCTGTCTCTCTCTGTCCCTCAAAAATGAATAAACATTTAAAAAATTAAAGTCTCTTTCAACCTTACACCTTTTGAAAAATGTCACTTGCATGAGGCTATCACCCCGGGTGGTGATTTTAAGAGAGGGGGCTGCACCGTGGTTTAGCAACTCCAGAGGAAATACAGGCACAGGTTGAAAGCGTGACCTTGGCTCTGGTAATGGGACTGGAGATGATTCATGAGAACATCCTGTACGGCCCCCCTCTAGAGTCACTTGGGGACTCGGTCTGAGAGAGAGGATGGCCTGAGAAATCGAGGCAGGACTTAGAAGCTATTGTCCCCCTAGACCTGTGGGTTTTACCAAGGAATCCTTGAGCTGCTTCCCCCCCTCCCAAACCCCCCCCCCCGTGCCTCTAAAAATAGGATTTGGAACTTATCCCCCATGTGACCTAATGCGTGTCCCACTCGTGGGCAGGAAGTGAATGCTTTCCTGCCAGGCCTGTACCTCCCCGGGAGTCTGGGAAGGAATGCCTTCTCTGCCCCATTTCACAAGAGAATGTCAGCGGGCTTGGTATAAGACCACTTTCTTCAGTCTGAAAACATGGCACGCTCTTCAAAACCGCAGCCAAGGAGGTTCGATTGGCTAGGGTGATGATCCTGGGTGTTGACGCTTCATAAACAAAGTATGGTCAACTGTTAGTAATCGTGTCCTCCCTCCCCTCCACCTCCGTTCTGGGCTCTGTGGGGCTCATAAAAGCAGTGAGGTCGCCTCATTAGGGAGACACTCACATCCTTTCAATGGTTAGAGCAGACAACAGAATTTGGCTGGTTGGCCCAATGTGTGGTTGAGAATCACACATCAGACCCAAGCCGGCAGGCCATGGCTTGCAGTGTTTGGCAATAGTAACTTTGGGTTTCCAGGATTTGCGGTAAGAATCGAGTATCTGCCTTACGTGTTGGGATCTCTCCCGGGGCTGGGACACATCCCAGCAGGTGTTGGCATAGGCTCTCAGATTCTCGTGAACCACACTTCCAGGTCTCTGCCTGGACGCTTCTATTGCAGAGTCCCCGTCTTGGCCCCAGGGAACTGGTTCCCAAAGATTTGCTGATGGAGCCCCTTTGGTGTGCCTGCCAGCTCGGGGTGGGGGGGACCTGGGGACCTGCGATTTGCAAGATAAATGTTTGAGGTGCAGGTGCTGGGCTGGAGGAGCAGGGTTTCGCCTGCCCGCCCTGGGCAGAGACCTGAAGACTCCTTAGAATTGTCCTCCCAACTCACCCAGTCCAAGCCCCCCACCCCGCCCCGTCTCAGATGAATCCAACTATTCAGTCTCTGCTCCATCAAAGCAGACGGTCTGGGAGTCTGGTCCTGCCGTGAGCCCTGACCAGCACCCGCCCTCCTCTCCCGGTGACCCCCGCAGCCCTCGCTGTATCGTCGAAGACCAAGTCCTCCCCTTTGGGGCCAACGACGGCAGCTCCCACTGCAGTCCCGAGCAGTAGCGGCCCGTCTTTTCCTCCCGGTTCTTTGCCCAAGAAAGACTCTTATCACTATGACTCAGTTGTTGAAAACAAACAACTTGTGAAAAACGGGTGCCTGAGTGGCTCAGTCAGTTAAGTGGCCGACTTCAGCTGAGGTCATGGCCTCACAGTTTGTGAGTTCGAGCCCCGCGCCTGGAGCCTGCTTCAGATTCTACGTCTCTCACTCTCTCTGCCCCTCCCCCGCTTGCACTCTGTCTCTCAAAAGTAAATAAATGTTAACAAAAATTCAAAATGTGAAAAACTGAGGACAAGAAATTAGAATTGAGTTTCGCTTTGCTGCTTGGAAGTATTTCGCTGATAAGTTCGAATGTAAGCCAAACCCCAGTTCCTTAAGATGACAAATGGGGAAAAGCCACATGAGTTGGACTTACTATTAAGGGAGCGTATCGCTAGCAAATCGGACAGCAAGTTACTGGGAATGCTGGCGGTGACAATGAGAGTGTCCCAGTCTGTGGTGGTGACGGATGGCCCACCCTGTACCTCTTGTCACCCTGGGAGCTGCAGCCCTGATGCTTTCCCTGAAGGCTCCAGTCTTTGTAGCCCTCTGGCTTCCAGACCTCTGCTCCTCTCAGCCTGGCCTTTTTCCTCCCTCCCTTCAGCCCTCCCCTCCCCTCCCCTCCCTCCTTCCCATCCTCCCTTTCTTCCCTTTCTTTCTCTCTTCCTCCCTCCGGTTCTCCCTCCCTCCCTTCCTCCCTTCCTCCTACCTTCCCCCCCTTTCTTCCTTCCTCCCTCCCTCCCTTTCTTCCTCCTCCCCTCCCTCCCACCTATCCTCCCCTCACCTCCCTCTCTCCTGTTCTCCCTTCCTTCCTCCCTCTCTCCCCCTCCCTCCCTCCCTCCCTCCCTTCATCCCTCCTTCCCCCCTCCTTCACTCCCATCCTCCCTTCTTTCCTTTCTCCTTTCCCCATTCTCCCCTCCCCTTCCTTCCTTCCTCCTTCCCTCCCCTCTTCTCCTTTCTTTCCTCCCTCTCTCTCTCTTCCTTCCTTCCTTCCTTCCTTCCTTCCTTCCTTCCTCCCTTCCTTCCCTCCTTTCCTTCCCTCCCTCCCTCTTTGCCTTTTGTCACCAGCCTGCTTTCCTTTCCCTTCCAAACTGTCAGCACTGACTGATTTCCTGAGTTTCCCTGTCTTTAGGTCAGGCACAGTTTCTCTGGTTCCTTATAACCGCTCCCCCCCACCCAAATATGAGTGTTCATCCTATTCAAGATTTCCCTGTAATTCCTAGGAAGAGAAAGATAGAATATGAGGCAGCCAGAAAGAAGAAATGGGGGGGGGAGTGGCGAGTGGGTGTTTAAGGGGTACAGAGTTTCAGTTTGGGGTGATGAACACGTCCTGTGGATGGATGTGTGATGGTCGCACTGTGATGTGATGTAGTCAGTGTCCCTGAACCGGATGCCCACACATGGTTAATTTTATGTGAGGTATATTTTACCCCAATAAAAACTTTTTAAAAAAATTTTAAGGAGGAATGATCAAGGCCGTGGAGTCTGGTGAGACCCAGCTGGATGCGTGCCCTGTGGCCCCAGGCTTCCTTTCTTACTTGGTTATGGGCAGACCTTTGAGCCCTCTCTGTCTCTGTCTCTGTCTCTGTCTCTGTCTCCCTCATTCCTGAGCATGGAGTGCCTGCTCTGTTGCCCTGGCTACAGACTTTAACCCTCTATATGGACTGAATTCTGTGCCCGTCCCTTCGTATGTTGAAGCCCTAACCTCCAAGGTGATGATATTTGGAAATAGGGCCGTTGGGAGGAGGTTATTTTTAGATGAAGTCATGAGGGTGGCACCCCCATGATGGGAATAGCATCTTCATAAGAGGAGGAGACCCGAGCACACTCTGCTTCTCCACCACGTGAGGACACAGCAAGGAGGTGGCCATGTACAAGCCAGGAAGATGGCCCTCACCCAGAATGGAACCTCCTGGTACCTCGATCTTGGACTTGGAGCCTCCAGAGCTGTGGGAAATCAATGTCAGTTGTTTAAGCTGCCTGGTCTGTGGTGTTTGTGATAATGGCCAAGGATGATGAAGGCACCCTCAGAGCCAATGCGCTTCACCTGCAGGCACGTCTGCAGACCTGGGGCCCCCATTTCTGAACCCCCTGCTTCTCAGAGGGAAGGGGGCCTGAAAGGCTGGCTGGTACTTCTTAGAGAGTATGCCCCCCAAAGTGCCAAGAAAATCACCTCCTTTTTTTTTTAATTAAAAAATTTTTTAATTATTTTTTTAAGATTTATTCATTTTTGAGAGACAGAAAGAGCGTGAGTGGGGGAGGGGCAGAGAGAGAGGGAGACACAGAACCCAAGGCAGGCTCCAGGCTGTCAGCACAGAGCCCGACATGGGGCTTGAACCCACAAAACGAGATGATGGCCTCAGCCGAAGTCGGATGCTTAACTGACTGAGCCATCCAGGTGCCCCGATAGTCACCTCCTATCTTACTGCTATGGAGGCCCACGGGGGGAATCACACATAAAACACAGACACACACACAGACATGAGTGCCTTTCTTCTCATAGGAGCTTCCCAGTGTTGCCTTGGCCCTCAAGCTTAGAGAAGAGAAGGAAGCTAACGTGGCCTGGCATCCATATGTGGATGTCACTCTGTTTGGGGTAATGAAAATGTTCTACATTTGACGGTGGTGATGGTTCTACAACCTTAATTATATATAAATAATATCATATAATATATAAACACATATAAATGTATAATATATATTATATAAATGTAATATATTATATATTATATAACATATTTATTAATATATAAATTAATTAATTATATAACAATTTATATATATATATATTTTTTAAGTTTTATTTATTCTATTTAGTAATCTCTACACCAACATGAGCCTCGAACTCACCTCTGAGATCAAGAGTTCTGTGCTCCACTGACTGAGCCAGTCAGGTGCCCCAAAGAATTGTACCCTGTAATGGATGAACTGTAAATGGACGGATTGTGTTGTGTGGTGTGTAAGTTGTATCTCAATAAATCTGTGTAAATGTAACCAGTAATTCTATGCTAGAGTCAATTAAACTTTTTTTTAATGTTAATTTGTTTTTGAGAGTGAGAGGGAGACGCAGAATCCGAAGCAGGCTCTAGGCTCTGAGCTGTCAGCACAGAGCCCAACACGGGGCTCGAACTCACAAACTGTGAGACCACGACCTGAGCTAAAGTCAGCCACTTTACTGACTGAGCCATCCAGGCTCCCCTATGCTAGAGTCAGTTAAAGGGGAGAGATGAAGGGGGTAATAGGATGGGATCGAGGGAAGCCTGAGTTACAGACAGACATGCTCTATGCAGTGGTTCTTGGTGAGGGGTGGAGAGTAGCTGTACTGAGCCCTAGGGGGCATTTGGAAATGTGGATGTTGGTTGCTTGACTCCTCGACTTGGGAAGTGCAGTTGGCATTGAGGGGGTGAGAGCCAGAGAAGCTAAGCATTCTGCAATGTCTACATTAGTCATGCACACTAAAAATGGTCTCACCTCCTAGCACCCCATTTCCTAACCTCTCCCTCTAACCAAAAATCTCTGCTCAGGGGAGATTTCTTTTCTTTCTTTCTTTTTTTTAAATTTTTTTCCCAGTGTTTGTTTATTTTTTAAGAGACAGAGACAGAGCATGAGCAGGAGAGAAGCAGAGAGGGAGACACAGAATCCAACAGGCTCCAGACTCTGAGCTGTCAGCACAGAGCCCGATGCAGGGCTCAAACTCACCAGCTGTGAGATCATGACCTGAGCGGAAGTTGGATGCTTAACCGACTGAGCCACCCAGGTGCCCCAGCAAATTTCAGTTATACAATACAGTGTTATCAAATATAGTCACCATGTTTACATTAGATTCTCAGACCTTATTTATCTTGTAGCCAAGAGTTTGTACCCTTTTAGTAGCCTTCACTATTTTCCCCCGCTCTGTAACCCCTGGCTACAAGTTTTCTACTTTCCGTTTATATGAGTTTGACTTTTTCTTTTTAATGTTTATTTATTTATTTTGAGACAGGGAGAGAGAGAGAGAGAGAGAGAGAGAGAGAGAGAGAGAGAATCCCAAGCAGGCTCTGTGCTGTCAGTGCAGAGCCCGACGCAGGGCTTGAACTCAAGAACTGTGAGATCATGACCTGAGCCGAAATCAAGAGTAGGACACTTAACCGACTGCACCACCAGGCTTCCCAACCTTTTTTTTTTTTTTTTTTTTTTTTGTAGATTCCACATAAAAATGATATCACACAGTATTTGTCTTTCTCTATCTGGCTTATTTCACTCAGCATAATGCCCTCAAGCACCATGCATGTTATTACAAAAGACAGACTTTCCTTCTTTCTCATGGCTCAATAATCTTGTCATAGATATACACACCACATCTTCTTTATCCGTTCATCCATTGATGGACGCTTAGGTTGCTTTCAGATCTTGGCTATTGTAAATAATGCTGCTTTGAGCACAGGAGTGTAGGTATCTCTTCAATATCCTGTTTATATTTCCTTTGGATGTATACCCAGCAGTGGGAGTGCCGGATCATATGGTGGTTCTATTTTAGTCTTTTGAGGAATCTCCATACTGTTTTTCTTAGTAGCTGCACCAATTTACATTCCCGCAAACAGTGCAGGAAGGTTCCCTTTTATCCTCATTCTTGCTAATGCTTATTCTTGTTGTCTCTCATTTTTTTTTTTAAATTTTTTATTAAAATTTTTTTAACATTTATTTTTGAGAGAGAGAGACAGAGCATGGGTGGGGGAGAGGCAGAGAGAGAGAGGGAGAGACAGAATCTGAAGCAGGCTCCAGGCTGTCAGCACAGAGCTGGACGCAGGTCTTAAACCCACAAACTGTGAGATCGTGACCTGAGCCGAAGTCAGACGCATAACTGACTGAGCCACCCAGCCACCCCGTTTCTTGTCCTTTCGATGACAGCCAATGTGGTAGGTGTGAAGTGATGTCTCACTGTGGTCCTGGTTTGCATTCCCCTGATGATGAGTGATGTCGAGTGCCTTTTCACGTACCTGTTGGCCACTGGTATGTCTTCTTGGCAAAAAATGGCTCTTCGGTTTCTTCTACCCAGTTTTAAATTGGATTTATTTATTTTCCCATTGAGTTGTGTGAATTCTTTGTAGCTTTTGGATACTGACGTATTATCACATGGATGGTTTGCAAAGACCCTTTCCCATTCCATAGGTTGACTTTCCATGTGGTCGATAGTTTCCTTTACTTTGCAGAACATTTGGAGTGTGATGTAGTCTATTTTTGCTTTCCTCGCCTTTGCTTTTGGTATCTTACATCCGCTTTCGATTCTTGCACCAGGTCAGACTAAGCCAAGAGCTGGTCTGTCCTTCGGCACAGAGGTTCTTGCTTCTCTAAGACCTATTGGCTCTGGTTTCTTCCGTGGGGTGTTGTCCAGGTTTCATTAGTATTTGTTTAGAGGTTATTTTTAGCTGGCTGGACCAGTTTTGAGGTAAATCTTTTGGGTACTTGCCTGGCATTATTTTTTTTAAAACTGATCATGACTATTTTAAACTGAGTATAAGTTCTAAGGCAGAAACATTTCCTTTTTAAGACGCTGTTTCTCTGGCAGTTGTAAAGACTAATCCAAAAGATTAGCAAAAATAGCCGCTTGTTAAATAGCTTGAATCTGGGAAATGCAGGCACTTCTGTTCAATGAACCTTTCTGGGGTAAGAGAAGGAAAGAAGAAAAATCAAGGATTGCTCTGGACATCCATGGATAGTGGTCTTTACTGTAACCAAGATTTCTTTAAACAAATAAACAAACAAACAAACAAACAAACAAACAAAAAGCTTACCTTTATCAATGATAAACAGCATATACCTGATCCCAAAATACATCACCAAAAATTTAAGTTAAAGCAGCAGTCTGCTGGGGAGAAAAGCTCTTTCCTTTCCATCCGGTGCTAGTCATGAGCTCAAAGGTAAGCCAGGATGGGTGCCTCCAGGTACATCCAGGACTATGGAGGAAGCAGCAGTCTGATGTAATGTGCGCTTTTTTTTTTTTTTATTTTTAATGTTTTATTTATTTTTGAGAGAGAAAGCACAAGCGGGGGAGGGACAGAGAGAGAAGGCGCAGAAGGTCTGAAGCAGGCTCTGCACTGAGAGCAGCATGCCCGATGTGGGGCTCGAAATCATGAACTTCAAGATCAGGACCTGAGCTGAAGTCGGATGCTCACCCAACTGAGCCACCCCAGCACCCCGTGATACAATGTTGGCAGCTCTCTGCGCTCCACAGGACCCCCCCTCCACCCAACCCAGCATGCAGACTGGGGTACAAGGCCAACCAAGCTTATGTCACGTGTTGGATTTGTGTGCAATGTGGTGGCCGCAAATGCCCAGTGCCGAAGGGTGTCGCCTACGGCAAGCCCACCCATCGTGTCCACCGTGGTGTCAACCAGCTAGAGTCACAGAGGAGAGAGCTGGATGCCACTGTGGGGGCTCTGGCAGTCTTGAATTCCTGCTGGGTTGGCTAAGATTCCACGTACAAATTCTCCTGAGGTTATTCCCCTTGATCCATTCCATAAAGCTACCAGAAGAAACCCTGATGCCCAGTGGATCACCAAACCAGTGCACAAGCACAGGGAGACCGAGGGCTGACATCCACAGGGCGGAACACGGTCACAAGTCCCAACTCGCCTTGGTGCTTCTCGCCAGGGACATATAATTACCGTTACCCATGATGTAAGTACTGTTTGTAAAATTCTCACCTAATAAACAACTTTGGACAGTCATGTCTGCTGAAAAGTGTTCTTTAATTTGTCTGTTAAAATGAGTTGTCTGCTGGGGCGCCCGGGTGGCTCAGTCGGTTAAGCGTCCAACTTTGGCTGAGGTCATGATGTCATGGTTTGTGAGTTTGAGCCCCGTGTGGGGCTCTCTGCTGTCAGTACAGAGCCCGCTTCGGATCCTCTGTCTCCCTCTGTCTTTACCACTCCCCAGCTAACGCCATCTCTCTCTCTCTCAAAATGCTGTTTGGCACAACAGGTGTAAAATAAATTCTGTAAAAGTGGGGTGCAGAAGCCATCCACGCAGATTTGTTGGTGCGTGCATTGAGACCTACAGCTTCCCTGTGGTGATGTAACGCTCTGCCCGTTTACTCTCAGATGGCTGTTTTTAGGGGCATGGTAAGAACAAGCATGTTACACTGGATTTTGCTTGGACATGTGTAGAATATCCCCATCTTTCATCGCAATCATGTGCAGAATAATAAAGCCACCTAGGTAGGGCCCACAGTTTTAGGCCGAATCCTATATTCCGTGTATGTAACTGCTGCTTCTGAGAAAATGCCACCATTTTTAGGAGAATTGAATAAACCTGTTGCAAGAGGGTTCTCTTACAAATGAAAATAAATCCTGCTTAACCTAAACAAAAAAAAAAAAAAAAAAAAAAAAGAAAAAAGAAAAAGGAAGGGAGGGAGGGAAGAAGGAAGGAAGGAAGGAAGGAGGGAGTCTGCTAAACTCTTTCGGGTCAATCCCGTACATCCCTGGTTTATCTCAGTGGGTTTCTTTGGTCTCTGCATCTTTGGGAATCAATTGATCCGCAGGTCCTCCTTACAGTTTTCGGGGTGCAGGTCTTAGCCTCCCTCAACCCCAGCAGCCACAGGCCCAGAAGCAGACTTTGTCTTCAAAGGGTTGTAGGTGGGGCGCCTGGGTGACTCAGTAAGTTGAGCCTCTGACTCTTGATTTCAGCTCAGGTCATGATCCCAGGGTTGTGAGACCGAGCCCCGCGTCGGGCTCTGCACTGAGCCTGGAGCCTGCCTGGGATTCTCTCTCTCTCTCTCTCTGTCTCTCTCTCTGTCTCTCTCTCTCTCTTTCTCTCTCTCTCTCAAAAAAACAAACAAAAACACAAAAACCCCACAACAACTAATTTTCAGCCTCATACTTGCTAATTCTAAGCGCACATGTGCCCACTTGGGGTGCTGGGAAGGATCATTCTTTAGGGGTAAAGTTCAGATCTGGTTATTGGCATGATCACCAGCATTGGTGGTTAAAGAGAAAATATCATGAGGGGAAGATCCATGGCAAATAGTCAAGGATGAGAATCAGAAGATGTGCAATGAGTACATTCTGTACAGAAATATTTAAAAGATGAAAATAGTAAGCTTATGTAGTTGGTCAACCAATGACATCTGAGTGCTTACCGGTGTAAGTGTGTGGGGCCTCACATGAGGCTGCCTGGGCGGGTGGCCCAGCCCCATTCCTTCGAAGCTATGGCCACCGGTGGTATTGAAGATCGCGGACAACACGCAAATGGGCTGAAAGAAGATCTACTGAATTTATTTGGACAGTAAGTTTGAGGCATGCTGGGAGACCTGAAAACTATCTAAAATGGCACTTGTGTTCTTTTAAAAAAATTTTTTTTAACGCTTTGTTTATTTTTGAGAGAGGGAGAGACAGAGTGCGAGTGGGGGAGGGCAGAAAGAGAGGGAGACACAGAATCTGAAGCAGGCTCCGGGCTCTGAGCTGTCAGCACAGAGCCCGATGTGGGGCTCGAACCCACAAACCATGAGATCATGACCTGAGCCGAAGTCGGAGGCTTAACCAACTGAGCCACCCTGGCGCCCCTAAAAAATGAACCATTGTACAGTAAACAATTCAATGGTAATTTAGAACATCGATGATGTCGTGCAGACACCACCTCTATCTAGTTCTAAAACGTTTTCATCACCCAAAAGGAAACTTGTACACACTAAGCAGTTGTTCCCCGTTCCTTCCTCCCCGCTGGCAGCCGCCACTCTGCATTCTTTTTTATGGATTTACTTATCCTGGATATTTCATATAAATGGAATCATATAATATGTGACCTTTTGTGACTGGCCTCTTTCATCTAGCGTGTTTTCGAGGTTCATCCACATTGCAGCATGTATCACTACTTTTCTCTTTATTACTGAATGATGTTCCTTTGTATGGACATACCGCGATCTGTTTGTCCATTCAGGCGATGTACATTTGGGCTCTTTCCGGCCGTGATGGGCCCACCTGGCTCGTGGGATCAGCCAGAATCCGCCGTTTTGCAGCATTGTCTTGTTTTTGTGCCAGAAAAGTTGTCAGACATGAAATTCAATGAATGCACATGAATTTCATTGAAGTTCCTAGATCTGGAGTTGGTAAATGAATATCCTTTGGGGACTTTTATTCTCCTAGGATTCATTTTTATACTTGACATTTGGAAAACGTTGTTCTCTTCTTCAACATCAGAAAATCAGGTCACTGTTTCTTTAGTCGACTCCCTAGTATTTTATTCCAAGCCATGCAAAATGTTTGTTTTGTTTGGAACTTTCTCTGACTTCAGTTGCATAAACTGTATGTATCAGTGCTTCTCAAGCTAGAATGACCATAAGAGTCACTGGAAATATTTAATAGCCATGCAGATGGCTAGGTCCTATCCCCAGATAGCCCAATTTAGAAAGGCTGGGTGGAATCTGCATCTTTTCATGCCCCAAGGTGGTTTATGGACAAGACTTTGTGAAACAGTGATATGTACAACTGTCCTGAGTTAGCCAATAAAAATATAGCAGATTGGATGATGGAACTTTTTTGACATATCACGTTGAAAATATGTTTGAAATAATTCATTAAAGTCCCAAAGAAGCCATCACCATAAAATATATGTTAAGAGGCGCCTGAGTGGCTCAGTTGGTTGAGCCTCTGACTCTTGATTTCGGCTCAGGTCATGATTCCAGGGTCGTGGGATTGAGCCCCACGCTCAGCACGGAACCTGCTGAAAATTCTTTTTCTCCCCCTGCCCCTCTCCCTGGTTCATGCGCTCCCCCTCTCTCTCTAAAATAAAAAAAAAATACATATATATATGTGTGTTAAATGAAAATTAAAGAAATATTTTAAAAGTTTTGGTGAAAGTAGGATTTGTTAATATAATGGAATCATTATAGAGGGATGCCTAGGTGACTTAGTTGGTTGAACGTCCAACTCTTGATTCAGCTCAGGTCATGATCTCACGGTACATGGGATCGAGCCCGTGGTGGGCTCTCTCAAAATAAATAAGTAAACTTAAAAAAATAATTATAGATTCACAGGAAGTTATAAAAAATTGTGTAGGGAGGTCCCCTATACCTTTCATCCTGTTGGGCCCAATGGAAACATCTCATATAACTATAGTACCACAATATAGTATTGTATGTAACATATATATTACACATTTACATATTATTACATTAAATATTTTCATATTTAATGTAATATATATGTTACATATATGTTACATATATACCTGTACTAATATGTTATCAAGAAATTGGCATTGATATAATGTATAGAGTCAATTCAGATTTCACCAGTTTTACTCATTTGTCTCTGTGTGTGTGTGTGTGTGTGTGTGTGTGTGTGTAGCTCAGTGCAACTTTATCACATATGTAGACTCATGTATACCCTGTAACAATTAACACAGAATTGCTTCATCACTGCAAGGGTCTCTTGTGTTACTATTTTTCTAGGCACACCTACCTTTCTCTCTGCCCACAGTCCCTGGCAACCACTAGCCCTAATCTGTTTTCCTAATACAGCATGTAACTTTTTGAGATTGACTTTTTTCTTTTTATTTATTTATTTATTTATTTATTTATTTTTTATTTTATTATTTTTTAAAAATATTTATTTATTTTTGAGAGAGAGAAAGAGACAGAACATGAACAGGGGAGGGGCAGAGAGAGACGGAGACACAGAATCGAAAGCAGGCTCCAAGCTCCGAGCCATTAGCACAGAGCCTGACGCGGGGCTCAAACCCACGGACCTTGCGAGATTATGACCTGAGCCGAAGTCGGACGCTCTGTCGACGGAGCCACCTGGGCGCCCCGAGATTGACTTTTTTCATTTGGCATAATTTGCTGGAGATTTATCTGAGTTGTTGCATTGTATTAATAGTTGATTCTTTTTATTGATGTATAGGGTTCCATGGTATAGATGAACCAAAGATCGATTAACCATACACCTGTTCAAAGACATTGTGTGGTTTCCAGTTTGAGCTATTACAAATAGAGCTGCTATGAACACCCATGCACAGGTTTTTAAATTAAAAAAATTTTTTTTTCTTTTTTTTAGAGAGAGAGTGCACGAGTTGGGGAAACGGGCAGAGGGAGAGAGACAGAGAATCTTAAACAAACTCCACACTCAGCTCGGAGCCCAATATGGGGCTTGATTCCACGACGCTGGGATCATGACCTGAGCCAAAATCAAGAGTCAGACGCTCAACTGACTGAACCCCCCCAGGTGCCCCAGCCATGTACGGGTTTTTATAGGGACACAGATTTCCAATTCTCTGGCATAAATGCCTAGAAGTGCAATTGTTGGGTCACATGGTAAGTGCGTATTTAGTTTTTTAAGAAACTACCAGACTGCTTTTCCAGAATGGCTGTGCCATTTTACATTCCTACCAGCAACGCGTGAGTGATCCAGTTTTTCCGCATCATTGACAGTATGTGGTATTGTCACTATTTTTAATTTTAGCCTATGACATATTTCTCATTATGGTTTTCATTTACATTTCCTTATTGGTTGATGATAGTAAAACACCTTTTCATGTGCTCATTTGCCATCTGTATATCCTTTTGGGTGAAATATCTGTGCATGGCTTTTATCCATTTTTAAATTAGATACTTTTTGATTTGTTTTTATTGTGTTGATTGTTCTTTTACTGTTGAATTTGGAGAGATATTTATGCATTCTAGATATTCCATTAAAAATATCGTGGGGGTGTCTGAGTGGCTCAGGTTAAGCGTCCGACTCGGCTCAGGTTATGATCTCGCGATTCTTGAGTTCAAACCCCAGGTTGGGCTCTGTGCTGACAGCTCAGAGCCTGGAGCCTGCTTCGGATTCTG